>NW_027650784.1:0-25000 GCF_965287045.1 Carcharhinus amblyrhynchos
ACGTAGGAAGGAAGAGTAGGGGGGAAGTATGTACACAGTTCAGGGAGTTGGGAGCCAGGCTGAAGTGTAGGGCCTCCAGGGTGGTGATCTCTGGGCTGCTGCCAGTGCCCAGTAATAGCAGGGATAAGAATAATGAGATCCTGCAGCTGAATGTGTGGCTGAGGGATTGGTACAGGACAGAGGGTTTTAGTTTTATTGACCATTGGGAAGTCTTTGTGAGGGAAGGGCACCTGTACAAGTGGGATGGGGAACATTTAAATGGGAAGGGGATACATATTTTAGCTGGGCGGTTAGCTGGAGTGTTTAGGCAGGGTTTAAACTAATATTGAGGGGGGGTGGGGAGGAGAGAGCGAGCTCGGTAGGCACTGGGATTGGGAATGAGTTGGGTGACAGGATAAATCTAGATGATAGGAAAATCTCCCAGGAGAAGGAGGATCCGAGAGGGCCTGAGGGTCTTCAGTGCATCTGTTTTAATGCGAGGAGTGTGACGGGTAAGACGGATGAACTTAAGGCCTTGATGTTCGTGAGGAATTTAGCTGTGGTGGCAGTGACGGAGACATGGTTAAAGGAGGGGCAGGACTGGCAGCTAAATATTGCAGGGTATAAGTGTTTTAGGCACGACAGAGGAGGGTCAAAAAGAGGAGGGGGAGTGGAGCTCTTAGGGAGCAGATCACAGCGGTGCAGAGGGAGGATAATATAGAGGGGTTAGGAATTGAGTCTCTGGGTGGAGTTGAGGAATAGGAAGGGGGCCATTACTATGCTAGGAGTGTACTATAGGCCACCCGATAGCCCGCGGGCAGTGTAAGAGGGTATATGTAGGGACATTTTGGATAAGTGTAGGAAGAATAGGGTTGTTGTAGTGGGAGAGATTTTAATCTCCCTGGGGTGGATTGGAAGGTGCCTCGAGCTGGGGGGGTCAGATGGGGAGGAATTCGTAAGATGTGTATTGGAAGGATCCTTGCAACAGTATGTAGATAGCCCGACTAGAGAGGGGGCGATACTGGATTTAGTTCTGGGAAATGAGCCGGGTCAGGTGGTTGAGGTTGCGGTGGGTGAACATGTGGCTAATAGTGACCACAACTCTGTCTACTTTAGGATACAAATGGAAAAAGATGAGAGCTGTCCTAAGGGGAGGGTGCGAAATTGGGGGAAGGCTAGATTCAGCCGGATTAGGCAGGAGCTTAGGGATACAGACTGGGATAGGCTGTAGGAAGGCAAGACCACGTTAGGCATGTGGAAGTCTTTCAAGGGAAAACTGAAATGGGTGCAGGAAAGGCATGTGCCGGTTAGGAGAAAGGATGGGAAAGGTAGGATTAGAGAGCCGTGGATTACTAGGGATATTGAGGACTTGGTTAGGAAGAAACAAGAGGAGTATGTCAGGTCTAAGCAACTGGGAACGGAGAGAGCGTTGGAGGAATACAGAGAGAGTAGGAGGGATCTCAAACGGGGAGTTGGGAGAGCAAAGAGGGGGCATGAGATGGCTTTGGCAGGTAGGGTTAAGGAGAATCCAAATTACTCCTATCTTATGAGCAAAAGGGTGGCTGGGGTAAAATTGGTCCTCTCAGGGACAGACGAGGGGAATTGTGCTTAGAGGCAGAGAGAATGGGGGAGATCCTGAATGAATTCTTTGCGTCAGTATTCACAAAGGAGAGGGACTTGTTGTCTGGAAGTGTCTCTGAGGGAGTTGTTGACCCATTGGAGAAAATATCCATTACGAGGGAGGAAGTGTTAGAGTTTTTAGGTAACATTAAAATTGATAAATCTCCAGGTCCTGATGGAATTTATCCCAGGCTGCTCAGGGAGACGAGATGAAATTGCTGGGCCTCTGACGGAAATCTTTGTCTCTTCACTGGACACAGATGAGGTCCCTGAGGATTGGAGGATAGTGAATGTGGTACTGTTGTTTATAAAGGATAGCAGGGATAACCCGGGTAATTATAGGCTGGTGAGCTTGACCTCAGTGGTAGGGAAGTTGTTAGAGAGGATTCTCAGAGATAGGTTGTATGCGCATTTAGAACACAGCAATCTGATTAGTGACAGGCAACATGGCTTTGTAAAGGGGAGGTTGTGCTTTACAAATGTGGTGGAATTTTTTGAGGAAGTGACAAAAACGGTTGATGAAGGAAGAGCCGTGGATGTCGTCTATATGGATTTCAGTAAGGCGTTTGACAAAGTCCCTCATGGTAGGTTGGTGAAAAAGGTTAAGGCTTATGGGATACAAGGACAGGTGGCCAGATGGGTTGGGAACTGGCTTGGTCACAGGAGAGAGAGGGTAGCAGAGGGAGGGTCTTTTTCTAGCTGGAGGTCTGTGACTAGTGGTGTTCTGCAGGGCTCAGTACTGGGACCTCTGATATTTGTAATATATATAAATGATTTGGAAGAGGGAGTAACTGGTGTGATCAGCAAGTTTACAGATGATACAAAGATGGCTGGACTTGCTGATGGTGATGAGCAGTGTCGGACAATACAGCGGGATATAGATAGGCTGGTAAATTGGGCGGTGAAATGGCAGATGGAATTTAATCCAGATAAATGCGAGGTGATGCATTTTGGAAGAAATAATGTAGGAGGGAGTTATACAATAAATGGTAGGACTATTAAGAGTATAGAAACACAGAGGGACCTAGGTGTGCAAGTTCACAAGTCCTTGAAGGTGGTGAAGAAGGCCTATGGTATACGTGCCTTTATAGGAAGGGATATCGAGTATAAAAGCTGGAGTCTAACACGACAGCTCAGTGACTATCACTGTTTGCTGTACTGTTACAGGGACCCGGGTCAGATCTCCGGCTTGGGTCGGTGTCTGTGGGAGTTGGCACATTCTCCCCGTGCTTGCATGGGTTTTCTCCGGGTGCTCCGGTTTCCTCCCACGTCCCAAAAACTTGCTTTTTAGGCTGATTGGTGTCAATAAATTGTCCCTGAATTGGATCTCCCTTAATCTACACCTACAATTCCCTAAATTTGCACCCCCCTTTATTGTGGAGTCCACTAGAGGTAGACAAAAACGTCAACAATCGACGAAAGACTTGAATAAGACACTCACTGAGTGTTAAAATGGGTGGCGTGGGCTTGTAGGGCCGAAGGGCCTGTTTCCTGTGCTGTGCTGTTCTTTGTTTTTTGGTGTGGGGTGAGGGGGTCATGCTGAACTGCACCTTAGTCTCCAAAGATGTGTAGATTAGGTGGATTAGCCACGCTAAATTACCCCTTAATGTCCAAATATGTATTGGTTAGGTTGATTGGACATGATAAATTTCTCCTTGGTGTTTAAAAATATGCAGGGTAAGTTCATTGGCCGTGCTAAATTTCAGCTGATTGCCCAGAGATGTGTGGGTTAGGTTAATTGGCTACACCAAATTACCCTTTATTATCAGTTGATTAAAAATGTAAATAGGTGGGGGTTAGGGACTGTGTGGGCTTGCTGTGGGTGCAGAGTCAATAGGCCAAATGGCCTTCTGCACTGTAGTGATCATATTCTGTGAATCTAATGTCATTTATAGCCATGACAGTACGTGGAACCCAATGCAAAATTGAAAACTAATGACACGGATGTAATTGAAATGAGAAGGGAGTTCTTTTATTTGTCCATATGTTTCATTTGTACAAAGGAACAAGTTAACAGGAACCTTAACTCTTCTCTGAATTTGCGTTGCAAAACTGCATAAATGCAGGTGTTGGTGCAACAGCCCAAGAGCTGAAGCATGAAGCCCAACTCCCGGATGTAAACATGTAAATACACCACCTCATAGCCCAGGTAACCCATCCGCCAATAAATATTATATACCATGTAGACCGCCCACAGCAGAACGAAGTTCCCTGAGATAGCATACAAGGCAATCATGGACTTCCTGCGACTCTCCATCTCTGGATCACTGGGACTCTCACCAGTGACATGGCACCGGAGTTTCTTACGGGCTCGGTTAGTCAGAAAAATGTACCTGACAGTTAAGGCATTGAACAACAAGATCAAGACAAATGGAATACATGGTGTTAAAATGTAATGAAAAATTTCGACGGCACCCCACACTTCTGACTGTGCAATGCTCTGTGATACAGCACAGAACCAGGACTGGTTAATGAGCCAGTATTTATTTGTATACATAAAACACCAGCAAATATTTTTTAGAGAAAAGAACACGGTAATTGTTGATAAAACCACAAGTGCTGTTTTCTCCGAGCAGTATTTGGCTTTCAGCTTCTGACAGCAAATGGTGACATATCGATCGAATGTGAAGCTAACTGTGAACCACACAGAACAGTCAGTAACAGCGTAAAGTACTGCGGCGTGGATATTGCACACCGGCACATTGCTCAGGAAATTGAATTCCAGACGGTAAACAGCGGGAATGTGCCTCCATATCAAATCGACAATGATGACCAGGAGATCAGCTGTTGCCATGGCTACCAGGTATCTGGTGGCACATTTGGACAAACCACACTTCTCCCGAGACAGTATCAGAATTGTCACCATGTTAACTATAAGGGAGTAAAGAGGTTGGGGCAGATTAAGAGAAAAGGCATCCATTCATGGAGTTATTAGTAATTTAATCTCATCGCTGTGATAAAAGGTAATCCAGACTCAGAACATTGGCTCTATTCTCTCTCCACAGATGCTGTCAGACGGAGAAAAATCAAAGAACAACATAATACAGAAATAGGTCCTTCAGCCCACCAATCGTGATGCCTCTCTAAACTAAAACTGTATGCACTAACAGACTCTGTATCCTTCCGTTCCCATCCAATCCATGTATTTGCTGAGAATATCCTTTATTGCCACTATCACTCCTGCTCCCACCCAGGCATTCCAGTTCTAAACATTCACCATCCTCTGCAAAACAAAAACTTACCTCGCACGTCTCCTCTACACTTTTCCCCATGAACCTTAAACCGATGTCCCCTTGTATTTCTCTTTTCTACCCCAGGAAAGAGCCTCTAACTATCCACACTGTCCGTGCCACTCATAATCTTATAAACCTCTATCAGGTCACCTGGAGTTTCCAGCAGTTTCTGTTTTTATTTCAGATTCCAGCATCTGCAGTATTTTGCTTTCAATCTTATCGCTGTTGTTTCACCAATGTCAGTTCGGGAATCAAGAAAAAGAAAGATCTGGAATTAAAAATCCACTGTGGCCATAAAACCATTCTCGATGGTCAGAAAAACCCATCTGGTCCCTTAAGGGAAGGAAATCTGCCGTCCTTACCTGGTCTGGCCTACATCTGACTCTGGAACCACAGCAATGTGGTTGACTCTCAGCTGCCCTCAAATAACTAGGGACGGGCAATAAATGCTGGCCATGAATGAATAAAAAACATCATGAAATCTAATTGGTTTTGGCAAGGATAGATTTTTAATGATATTTGCAAGATGGGATAATAATTGAGTCTGATCTGAATAAAACCTGAGAATAGATCAGAGAATCAGAGAATTACTACAATGCAGAAGGAGACCATTTGGCTAATTGAGCCTGCATCGAACACAGTTACACCCAGCCCCTTAACTACACGTATTTACCCTGCTAGTCCCACTGACACTAAGGGGCAATTTAGCATGGCCAATCAACCAAACCTGCCAAATCTTTGGCGTGCGGAAGAAGACACATGCAGACAAGGGGAGAACGTGCAGACTTCACACAGGCAGTGACCCAAGGCCAGAAATGAACCCTAAGTCTATGGCACTGTAGAGCAAATGGGTGGATTGGACATGCTAAATTGCCCTTTAGTGTCCAAAGATGTGTAGATTAGGTGGATTGGCCATGTTAAATTGACCATTATTGTCCAAGAAGTGCTGATTAGGGAGATTGGCCATGCTAAGTGCCTCATAACTGTACAAAATGTGCAAGGGGTGGATTTGCCTTGCTAAATTGACCCTTAGATTCCAAAGATGTGTAGTTTAGGAGCATTGGCTGTGTAAAATTGTCCCTTAGTTTCCGAAGAGTGCATGTTAGGTGGATTGGTTGTGCTAAATTGGCCCTTAGTGTCTAAAGACGCGCAGGTTAGGTGGATTGGCCATGCGACATTTCCCCATAGGGTCCAAGGAAATGCTGGTTAGGCGGATTATCCATGCTAAATTGCCCCTTAATGTCCAAAGATGCGTTGGTTATCTGAACCTGGTTAAAAAATGTATTCAGCATTAACAGGAGCTAAAGAAAAGCTATAAAATCATTTTATTGCTGATTGTAAAGCAGGCTGGGAATGTATTCATTCACTGCTCTGTCTGATAGATCTTGTAAATCTAACCAGCTCAGTCCACCATCCCCATCTCTTCTCACACTGTTATCCTCTTTAAATCATTAGTCAAATCAGTTCTCAACCTCACTGTTTCAATACTTTTAATTAGCCTTGGATGTTATTTGCTTGCTGCATAAAGCAGAAAATTGCCATTTCCCCTTTGGAATTTTAGTCAATGTCATTAATCTGATGGCAGGATGTCACAGTGGTTATCACTGCTCCCTCACAGCACCAGGGAGCCGGGTTTGATTCCCGGCTCGGGTCACTGTCTGCGTGGAGGCTCCACATTCTCCACCGTGTCTGTATGGGATCCCTCCCGGTGCTTCAGTTTCCTCCTAAAGTCTGAATGACGTGCTGCTTAGATGTAATGGCCATGTCAAACTCTCCCTCAGTCTACCCAAACAGGCGCCAGAGTGAGGCGACTAGGGGATTTTCACAGTAACTTCATTGCACTGTTAATGTAAGCCAACTTGTTACGTAGAAACATAGAAATCCTACAGTACAGAAAAAGGCCATTTGGCCCATCCAGTCTGTACCGACCACAATCCCACCCAGGCCCTACCACAATATCCCTACATATTTACCCATTAATCCCTCTAACCGAGACATTTTTAGGACACTACAGGCAATTTTATTTTAGCACGGCCAATCAAATGAACCCACACATCTTTGAACGGTGGGAGGAAACTGGAGCATCCGGAGGAAACCCACGCAGACACAAGGAGAACGTGCAAACTCCACACAGACAGTGACCTGAGCCGGGAATCAAACCCAGGTCCCTGGAACTGTGAAGCAGCAGTGCTAACCACTGTGCTACCATGCCATCCTTTGTGACACTATTAAATAAACTTTTGGCACTACTAATTAAACATAAGAACATAAGAAATAGGAGCAGGAGTAGGCCATCTAGCCCTTCGAGCCTGCCCCGCCATTCAATAAGATCATGGCTGATCTGTCGTGGCTCAGTTCCACTTTCCCGCTTTCTCCCCATAACCCTTACTCCCCCGTCTATCAAAAACCTATCTACCCGTGACTTCAATATATTCAGCGAGGCAGCCTCCACCACTTCAACGGGCAGAGAATTCCAGAGACTCACCACCCTTTGAGTGAAGAAGTTCCTCCTCAACTCCGATCTAAACTGCGCCCCCCCCCCCTCTTATCTTGAGGCTGTGCCCTCTAGTCCTGTTATCCTTTCTGAGCGGGAAGAATCTCGCTACCTCTACCCTATCCATCCCCTTCATTATCTTATACGTCTCTATGAGATCCCCCCTCATCCTTCTAAACTCCAACGAGTACAGACCCAGTCTATTTAGTCTCTCTTCATAGCCCAACCCCCTCATCTCCGGTATCAGCCTAGTAAACCTCCTCTGCACTCCCTCCAAGGCCAAAATATCCTTGCGCAAGTGCGGCAACCAAAACTGCATACAGTACTCCAGCTGCGGCCTCACCAATGCCCTGTACAGTTGCAGCAAGACCTCCCTGCTTTTATATTCTATCCCCCTCGCTATAAAGGCCAACATCCCATTCGCCTTCTTGATCACCTGCTGCACCTGCAGACTGGGTTTTTGCGACTCGTGCACAAGGACCCCCAGGTCCCTCTGCACCGTAGCACGCTGCAGCTTTTCATCCTTTAAATAGTAATCCCTCCTACTATTATTTCTACCAAAGTGGATAACCTCACACTTGCTAACATTGTACTCCATCGGCCAGGTCCTCGCCACTCACTCAGCCTATCCAGGTCCCTCTGCAGACTCTCCACACCCTCCACACAATTTGCTTTTCCACTCATCTTTGTGTCATCAGCAAATTTTGTCACCCTACACTCAGCCCCCTCCTCCAGATCATCTATATAAATGGTAAATAGCTGAGGCCCCAGCACTGATCCCTACGGCACTCCACTAGTCACCAACTGCCAACCAGAAAAGCACCCATTGATTCCAACTCTCTGCCTCCTATTAGACAGCCAATCCCCTATCCATGCTAACACCTCACCCCCAACTCCGTGCCCCCTAACCTTCTGCAGCAACCTTTTATGAGGCACCTTATCAAACGCCTTTTGAAAATCTAAAAACACTACATTAAACTGATAGAACACAGAACATTACAGCACAAACAGGCCCTTCGGCCCACAAGTTGCACTGATCATATCCATACCTACCAGGCCATAGAACTATCTATAACTCCCAATCCCATTAAACCCCATGTACTCATCAAATTCAGTTTATGGGCAATAAACTTGAGTATCATACTCGTGTTCTCAGGTTAATCCAAGGTACTTACAGCGGCATGAGGACAGTTTGGCTCTAGTTGGCTGGACAGAAAGACTAAAATGTAGGACAATTGATGAACAGGCACCGGTATTTGAGATATCCAATTACTCCCAAATTAAAAAAATCAGCATAAAATATAAAACTAGATAGTAAAAAAAACTGTGTCTATAAGGAAGAGAATATCTGAAGTCAATGATGGTCTTTATGATGACATGTATGAAATCCGTGACACCCCTTCCCAAATGTAACAGAAAAGGACGGAGATTAAATGCAGGAAACAATTCACTGGTTAGCCTGACGTCTATGCTTGAATCCATCATCAAATACATAGTAACAGGAAATTTATAAATAAATCAGAATATAGGAGCAGCACGGTGATTAGTACTTCTGTCTCACAGCGCCAGGGAACCAGCTTCAATTCCCAGCTTGAGCCACTATCTGTGTGGTGTCAGCACATTCTCCCCATGTCTATGTGGGTTTCCGCCCATGCTCCGGTTTCCTCCCACACGCCAAAGATGTGCAGGTTAAGTGATTTGGCCATGTTAAATTGTCCCTTAGTGTCCCAAGATGTGTAAATTAGTGGGATTAGAGGGGAAAATAAGGGATTGGGCCAGGCTGTGTTGCTCCATCGGTGCTAACCTCAATGGGCTGAATCCTTCTGCACTGTCGAGATTCTATTCAGGTCGATTCAGTATGCAAAGGCACACTGGTCGTGTGGATTGACCGTGCTAGGTCATCACTCAGTGTCCCACAATGTGCAGGTTAGGTAGATTGGCTGTGCTAAATTGTCCCTCAGTGCTCTATGGCGTGTGGTTTAGGTGAATTGGCCATGCTAAATCATCCCTTAGCGTCCAAACATGTGAATTAGGTGGATTGTTCAAGCTACATTGCCCTTTAGGGGATTAGCGGGTAAATGCATAGCGCTACAGCGATAGGGCCTGGGAGGGAATGCTGCTGGTGCAGACTCGATGGGCCAAATGGCCTCCTTCTGCACTGTAGGGATTCTATGATTTGGGTTTCCTGAAGGCATTTGATAATCAATGCAATCCACCCAACGCTCATCTCTCTGAGGGTCCTCAACCTGCTGAATTCTCTCTCCCAGCAATCATTTAAATCTACCTCTTTGGATATTTTCATATTTATTGTGGCATTATATTCTTCTGAAATCATAAAATGACAAATATAGACATCATACTCCAATAATGCGCCATAGTAATAGTTATTTGATTAAAAAAAATCAACGTCTCAGCACAGATCATAATTTACCAATGACAATAAAAACACAATGTTGTAGGTAAATAAAATAGAGACAGCTCATTTTAGCTGACATTCTTGCAATGGCTGTGCAAGGACAGGGACCTGGATTTGGATTCCGGTTCGGGTCACTGTCTGTGCGGGGTCTGCATGTTCTCCCTGAGTCTGTGTGGGTTTCCTTCGGGCGCTCCTGTTTCCTCCCACTGTGTGAGAGAATGCTGGTTTGGTGCATTGGCCGTGCTGAATTCAGCATGTATTTACATACTAAATTCAATTGTATTTACCCACAACATTGTGTTTTTATTGTCATTGGTAAATTATGATCTGTGCTGAGAAGTTGATCTTTTTTTTAATCAAATAACTATTACTATGGTGCATTATTGGAGTATGATGTCTATATTTGTCATTTTATGATTTCAGAAAAATATAATGCCACAATAAATATGAAAATATCCAAAGAGGTAGATTTAAATGATTGCTGGGAGAGAGAATTCAGCAGGTTGAGGACCCTCAGAGAGATGAGGGTTAGCTGGATTACATTGATTATTAACACGCTGGTTAGGTGCATTGGCCGTGCTGAATTTCCCCTCAATCTGAACAAACAGGTGTCAGAGTGTGGTGACTAGGGATTTTCACAGTAACTTCATTGCAGTGTTAATGTAAGCCTAATTGTGAGACAAATTAATAAATAAGCTTACATTTAAACTTAATGTGAACTGGCCCTCTAATTCCTCATAACACAGTAGCACAGAGTCCATTAGATATAAAAAATGTCAGGCACCTCATCTTTCTAATCTGATGTAATTCTAATATAATGTCCAAACACACAATGTTGAACACACAGTGTCACTCAACAATGTTGATGATGTGAAAAGCAGTGAAGAAGGTTTCTTGGCAGGCTGAACACTGATCCTCCATGTTCATCCTCAACACCGGTGCCCCACAGGGCTGTGTCCTCAGTCCCAACCACACTCCGAAACACCTTTGACTGTTTTGCCAAATCCACTCCCACCCCAACAACGCCAACTCCATTTTCAAGTCACTGATGACACCAGTGTAGTATCAAACAATGATGATACAGAGAATAGGAATGAGGTCGAGAATCTCATGATCTGCTGAGATGTCAATAATCTCTCCCCCAGTGTCAACAAAATGAAGGAGATAGTCATCGAATTCAGGAAGGGTAGTGGAGGACTTGCCCCTGATTACATCAATGGGACAAAGTAGAAATGGTCAAGAGCTTCAGATCCCCAACAATCTGCCCTATCCCCCATGACAATACTATAGTTAACAAAACCTGCCAATCATTTATTTTCTTAGAAGACGAAGGAAATTTGGAATGTCAGCTACGAATCTCACCATCTTTTACAGATGCATCATAGAAAGCATTCATTTTTTCTAGTTGTATCACAGCTTGATATGGGCTCCTGCTCTGCCCAAGACCACAAGAAACTACAAAAGGTTGTGAATAGAACATAGAACATTACAGTGCAGAACAGGCCCTTCGGCCCACGATGTTGCACCGACCAATTAAAAAGCAATGACCCTCTAACCTAAACCAATCCCTTTCCATCCATAAACCTATCCACGGATCTCTTAAACGCCCCCAAACTAGGCGCATTTACAACTGCAGCAGGCAGGGCATTCCAATCCCTCACCACCCTCTGGGTAAAGAACCTACCCCTGACATCCGTCCTATAACTACCCCCCCTTAATTTAAAGCCATGCCCCCTCGTGCTAGCTTTCTCCATCCGAGGAAAAAGGCTATCACTATCCACCCTATCTAAACCTCTAATCATCTTATATGTTTCAATAAGATCCCCTCTTAGCCGCCTTCTTTCTAACGAAAACAACCTCAAATCCCTCAGTCTCTCCTCATAGGACCTCCCCTCCATACCAGGCAACATCCTGGTAAACCTCCTCTGCACCCTCTCCAAAGCCTCCACATCCTTCCTGTAATGTGGGGACCAGAACTGCACACAATACTCCAAGTGTGGACGCACCAGAGTTTTGTACAGTTGCAACATGACGCTGTGGCTCCTAAATTCAATCCCCCTACCAATAAACGCCAAGACACTGTATGCCTTCCTAACAACCTTATCTACTTGATTCCTAACTTTCAGGGATCTATGTACACATACACCTAGATCCCTCTGTTCATCCACACTATTCAGAGTCCTACTGTTAGTCCCATACTCTACATATCTGTTATTCCTGCCAAAGTGAATTACCTCACACTTTTCCGCATTAAACTCCATCTGCCACCTCTCGGCCCAGCTCTGCAACTTGTCCAAGTCTCCCTGTAGACTAAGACACCCTTCCTCACAATCTACCACACCTCTGACTTTGGTGTCATCAGCAAATTTACTAATCTACCCAACTATACCCTCATCCAGATCATTAATAAAAATTACAAACAACAGTGGCCCCAAAACAGATCCCTGAGGCACACCACTCGTAACCGAACTCCATGACGAATATTTACCATCAACCACCACCCTCTGTCTCCTATCTGCTAGCCAATTCCTGATCCAATTTCCTAAATCACCCTCAATCCCATACATCTGCATTTTCTGCAGAAGCCTACCATGGTGAACCTTATCAAATGCCTTACTAAAATCCATATATACCACGTCAACTGCCTTACCCCCATCCACTTCTTTGGTCACTTTCTCAAAAAACTCAATAAGGTTAGTAAGGCACGACCTACCCTCCACAAAACCATGCTGACTATCTCCAATCAATTCATTACTCTCCAAATAACTATAAAATGTAGCCCAATCCATCACGAAAATCAACCTCTCATCAGTTGACTCTGTCTACTCTTCCTGCTGCCTTGGGAAAGCAGCCAGCTTAACCCAGGACTCCACGTCACCTCCCTGCACCCCCGCCGCTCCCCCCTACACCACCGCCCCCCCCGACCCACCCACCACACCTCCCCCCCCCGCACCCCGCCACACACCCCCACCAGCCCCAGACATTCTCTCTTCCAACATCTTCCATCGGGAAAAAAAGATACAGAAATCTGAGGTCATGTACCAACTGATTGAAGAATAGCTTCTTCCCTACTGCCATCAGGCTTTTGAATAGACCTACATTATGTTATGTTGATGTGTCTCCATACCTTGGCTATGACTGTAACACTACATTGTGCATTCTCTCCTTTCCTTCTGTATGAACAGTCTGTTCTTTCTTGATAGCACACAAGAAACAATACTTTTCACCGTGACAATAAGAATTCAAATCAAATCAATCCCCTCTCATCCTTCTTAACTGAACTGATGGACTAACAGCAATGACAAGCTGAGAAATAATAACAACAACCATGCAATTGAAAAGATCCATTACAACATGATACTGTGGGTTACCCGGACTCACCAACTGTACCCAGCTCTGATACATTGAAATACGAGTTACAGAAATAACAGGGAAGAAATGTCACTTACAAGGAACACCGAAAGCAGCCAGAAGAGGATAGTATATTTTCTGTATGTCCGTAAAAACAAACCGTATCTTCAGCCGTGTCAAGAAGTTCCGCACGGAGCTTGAGTTCTCTGTGGAAGTCACTGATCTGTGATACTCCAGCATTTTGCTTCGATCGTCAACCCACTCCCCACGAGGAAGCACTAAATCCACAGGCAGAGTCAGATGGAAGCTCCCAGATATATCAAACTGCAAACCCTCTGGTGATTCACTGAGGGTCCATGGAGGTTGCTTTAATTCCAGCCACTGAATAAACAGTTACCGGTTCGTTACTGTGACAATGTTTATCGTGAAAGAAAGCAGATTTATGGCTTCTTGTGTTCAAAGTCAGTTCCAACTGTAAAGAGTTTGGCAATCAATTCAAACGATTAATTCATGGAATCCCTACAGTACAGAAAAGAAAAAAAAATGGAAATGAACTGTGTCCTTGAACACAGTTGTAAAACAAGAGGAGGCTGTATTATTTAGTGTTGTTTCTGGGACGCAGTGTGAAGATCCGGAATTCTACTCCCCAGTCCCTGAACCCTGACCCCGAGTACAGACCCCAGTCCCTGAACCCTGACCCCGAGTACAGACCCCAGTCCCTGAACCCTGACCCCGAGTACAGACCCCAGTCCCTGAACCCTGACCCCGAGTACAGACCCCAATCCCCGAAACCTGACCCCGAGTACAGACCCCAGTCCCTGAACCCTGACCCCGAGTACAGACCCCAATCCCCGAAACCTGACCCCGAGTACAGACCCCAGTCCCTGAACCCTGACCCCGAGTACAGACCCCAGTCCCCGAACCCTGACCCCGAGTACAGACCCCAGTCCCTGAACCCTGACCCCGAGTACAGACCCCAGTCCCTGAACCCTGACCCCGAGTACAGACCCCAGTCCCTGAACCCTGACCCCGAGGACAGACCCCAGTCCCTGAACCCTGACCCCAAGTACAGACCCCAGTCCCTGAACCCTGACCCCGAGTACAGACCCCAGTCACTGAACCCTGACCCCGAGGACAGACCCCAGTCCCTGAACCCTGACCCCGAGTACAGACCCCAGTCCCTGAACCCTGACCCCGAGTACAGACCCCAGTCCCTGAACCCTGAACCCGAGTACAGACCCCAGTCCCTGAACCCTGACCCCGAGTACAGACCCCAGTCCCTGAACCCTGACCCCGAGTACAGACCCCAGTCCCTGAACCCTGACCCCGAGTAAAGACCCCGGTCCCTGAACCCTGACCCCGAGTACAGACCCTAGTCCCTGAACCCTGACCCCGAGTACAGACCCCAGTCCCTGAACCCTGACCCCGAGTACAGAGCACAGTCCCTGAACCCTGACCCCGAGTACAGACCCCAGTCCCTGAACCCTGACCCCAAGTACACGGCCCAGTCCGTGAACCCTGACCCGAAGTACCGAACACAGTCCCTGAACCCTGACCCCGAGTACAGACCCCAATCCCTGAACCCTGACCCCGAGTACAGACCCCAGTCCCTGAACCCTGACCCCGAGTACAGACCCCAGTCCCTGAACCCTGACCCCGAGTACAGACCCCAGTCCCTGAACCCTGACCCCGAGTACAGACCCCAGTCCCTGAACCCTGACCCCGAGTACAGACCCCAGTCCCTGAACCCTAACCCCGAGTACAGACCCCAGTCCCTGAACCCTGACCCCGAGTACAGACCCCAGTCCCTGAACCCTGACCCCGAGTACAGACCCCAGTCCCTGAACCCTGACCCCGAGTACAGACCCCGGTCCCTGAACCCTGACCCCGAGTACAGACCCCAGTCCCTGAACCCTGACCCCGAGTACAGACCCCGGTCCCCGAACCCTGACCCCGAGTACAGACCCCAGTCCCTGAACCCTGACCCCGAGTACAGACCCCAGTCCCTGAACCCTGACCCCGAGTATAGACCCCAGTCCTTGAACCCTGACCCCGAGTACAGACCCCAGTCCCTGAACCCTGACCCCGAGTACAGACCCCAGTCCCTGAACCCTGACCCCGAGTACAGACCCCAGTCCCTGAACCCTGACCCCGAGTACAGACCCCAGTCCCTGAACCCTGACCCCGAGTACAGACCCCAGTCCCTGAACCCTGACCCCGAGTACAGACCCCAGTCCCTGAACCCTGACCCCGAGTACAGACCCCAGTCCCTGAACCCTGACCCTGACTACAGACCCCAGACCCTGAACCCTGACCCCGAGTACAGACCCCAGTCCCTGAACCCTGACCCCGAGTACAGACCCCAGTCCCTGAACCCTGACCCCGAGTACACACCCCAGTCCCTGAACCCTGACCCCGAGTACAGACCCCAGTCCCTGAACCCTGACCCCGAGTACAGACCCCAGTCCCTGAACCCTGACCCCGAGTACAGACCCCAGTCCCTGAACCCTGACCCCGAGTACAGACCCCAGTCCCTGAACCCTGACCCCGAGTACAGACCCCAGTCCCTGAACCCTGACCCCGAGTACAGACCCCAGTCCCTGAACCCTGACCCCGAGCTCAGACCCCAGTCCCTGAACCCTGACCCCGAGTACAGACCCCAGTCCCTGAACCCTGACCCCGAGTACAGGCCCCAGTCCCTGAACCCTGACCCCGAGGACAGACCCCAGTCCCTGAACCCTGACCCCGAGTACAGACCCAATCCCTGAACCCTGACCCCGAGTACAGACCCCAGTCCCTGAACCCTGACCCCGAGTACAGACCCCAGTCCCTGAACCCTGACCCCGAGTACAGACCCCAGTCCCTGAACCCTGACCCCGAATACAGACCCCAGTCCCTGAACCCTGACCCCGAGTACAGACCCCAGTCCCTGAACCCTGACCCCGAGTACAGGCCTGTAGTACAATCTCCCAGATCAGTTTCCACCGTGAATACTGAGGCGAAGTACTCGTTAAGCACCTCTGCCATTTCTTCTGGTTCCACACAGACCTTTCCCCCCTCACCTTTTATAGGTCCTATCCCTTCTCTTCTCATCCTTTTACCTTTCACATATTTATAGAAGGCCTTGGGATTCTCCTTAATCTTACCCGCCAAGGCCTTCTCATGACCCCTTCTGGCTCTCCTAATTTCCCTTTTTAAGCTCCTTTCTACAGTCCTTATACTCCTCAAGATCCTTAACATCTCCTAGCTCCCTGAACCTTTTGTACACCTTCCTTTTCCTCCTGACTAGGTTCACCACAGCCTTCGTGCGCCACAGTTCCCTCGACCTACCAAAACCCCCTTGTCTCATCGGAACGTTATCATGCAGAGCTCCAGACAAACATTCCTTGAATATCCGCCACCTTCCTTCAGTACTTTTCCCCAAGAACGCCTCCTTCCAGTTTATTCGTCCAATTGTCTGCCTGATGTCTTCGTATTTCCCCTTACCCCAGACAAACACCTTCCTAGCCTGCCTGATCCTATCTCGTTCCAATGCAATTGTGAAGGAGATAGAATTATGATCACCATCCCCGAGATGCTCTCCTACCGAGAGATCCATCACCTGTCCTGGTTCATTCGCCAGCACCAGGTCAAGTACAGCCTCTCCCCTCGTAGGCTTATCCACGTACTGTGTCAGGAAACCTTCCTGAACACACCTAACAAACTCCTTCCCATCCAAACCCCTTACCCTTGGGATACTCCAGTCGATGTTTGGGAAATTGAAGTCTCCCATTACGACAACTCTGTTATTACTACATCTCTCTAGGATCTGTTTCCCTATCTGCACCTCAACTTCCCTGTCACTATTGGGCGGCCTATAGAATACACCCAGCAAAGTTATCGATCCTTTGCTGTTCCTAACTTCCACCCACAGAGACTCTGTAGACAGTCCCTCCACGGCATCCTCCTTCTCTGCAGCCATGACACTGTCCCTGACCAACAGTGCCACTCCACCACCCCTTCTGCCTCCCTCCCTGTCCTTCCTGAAGCATCTGAATCCTGGCACCTGAAGTACCCAGTCCTGTCCCTGAGACATCCAAGTCTCCGTAATGGCCACCACATCACATTCCCAAGCAGCAATCCACGCCCTAAGCTCATCTACCTTATTCACTACACTCCTGGCGTTAAAATAGATACACTTCAGCCCCTCAGTCTGGGCATTTCCCTTCTCCACCCCCTGTCTAACCTCCCCCCCATACTGCCTGCAGTCCTCCCCTACCTGGGAGCGAACCTCCTCCGTCCCAGTCTCCCCATCACAATTCCCTCCCCCCATCCTTTCTAGTTTAAAGTCCCCCCGGTAGCCTTAGCCAGTCTTCCCACCAAGATATTAGTCCCCCTGGGATTTAAGTGCCACCCGTCTTTACTGTACGGGTCAAACCTGCCCCTAAAGAGGTCCCAATGATCTAGGAACCGAAATCCCTGCCCCCTGCTCCAGTCCCTCAGCCACACACTCACCCTCCACCTCATTCCATTCCTGCCCTCATTCTCCCGCTGGACTGGGTCCTCCAGTCCCTCAGCCACACACTCACCCTCCACCTCATTCCATTCCTGCCCTCACTCTCCCGCTGGACTGGGTCCTCCAGTCCCTCAGCCACACACTCACCCTCCACCTCATTCCATTCCTGCCCTCATTCTCCCGCTGGACTGGGTCTTTCAGTCCCTCAGCCACACACTCACCCTCCACCTCATTCCATTCCTGCCCTCATTCTCCCGCTGGACTGGGTCCTCCAGTCCCTCAGCCACACACTCACCCTCCACCTCATTCCATTCCTGCCCTCATTCTCCCGCTGGACTGGGTAGTTTTGCCTCCACAGCTGAATATTATTGGTTGCCATTGGGAGAATTTCAAAAAGTTCATGATTCCCGTCTGTTCCATTTGGGCTACGAGAAGTGCCTGTTAATCGTAGCCAACTCAAGGCATCTGCCTTAACGATTCAGCCTCCTGGAGGATCTTCCAATCGATATTGGTCGGCGGACACTCACAAAGCCCACAGCTGGATATGGGGCAATGCACCGCAATGCAGGAACTCTGAAATTTCTTTGTCCAAACTATCACCGTAGATGAGGTGTCACAGTGGTTAGCACCGCGGCCTCTTAATACCAGAGAGCTGGTTCAATTCTTGGTTTCGATCAATGTCTGAGCAGAGTCTGCACATCCTCTCCGTATCTGCGTGGGTTTCCTGTGGTTTCACCGGTTTCCTCCCAAGTCCGAAAGAGGTGCTGGTTCGGTGTGTTGGCGATGCCCAATTCTCCCTCAGTGATTCCGAACAGGATTGTGATGACTAGACTAGTTCACACTACTTCATTGCAGTATTAATGTTAGCCTACATTTGTCACTTTATAAATGTTGAATATCGCTGGGAATCCTCCTCTAGCTGTTTGTGTCAATACTCATCAATAAATTCATCATGGGAAACAAGAATCCTGCCAGCTTTGAGTTTAGCTCCTTGTTCAGGGGGATTCAGTATTTATCCAGCTGTAAGAAACAGTTTACCGTTTGTTTAAAATTTCCCAGTACAAAGTATTTTTATTCATTCTTGGGAGTTGGGTGTCTCTGGCCCACCACCATTTATTGCCCATCCCTAGTTGCCCTTGTTGAGGGCAATTAAGAATCAACCACATTGCTGTGTCCCTGGACTCACATTTAGGCCTGACCACATCAGGGCAATTGATTTTCTTCCCTGTTATATTAGTGAACTAGATGTGTTTTTCCAAATCGACAATGTTTTTATTGTCACCAGCAGATTCTGAATTCCAGATATATTCAAATTACACCGTCCCCGTGACAGGATTCGAGCTCTGGTACCCGGAACATTAGCTGAGTTTCTGTATTAATTGTCCAATGATGAAACCACCAGTCCTTCACATCCATACCCTGAGTGTACACACCCTGAGTTCCGGTTGTGTAGACACACCATATTATATAGATCTGCAGGTCTCCTCTTGGGCTGCATTAACTACCTCAATCTGGGAGCTCATATTCCAATAAGTCCACCTTATCATCATTGTTAAAGTCATTAAATATGTCTTTCTGTCTCCTTCTGTTCTTCTGTCTCTCTCTCTCTCTGTTTCTATCTCTCTCTCTCTCTCCCTTTCTCTCTCCACCCCTCTCCATGTTTCTCTATGCTTCCTTTTCTCTCTCTGCCTCTCTCTCTGCCTCCCTCTCTCCAACCCCTCCCTCTGCCTCTCCTGCAGCCTTTCAGTCTGACTCCTTCTCCCGTTTGGTCTCAATCTTCCTTTTCCTCTCTGTCTCTGCCCCCTTTACTTTTTTATCTCTTTCTCTCCCTCCCTCTCTCTCTGTCTCTCTCTCTCTGCCTCACTCTATCTTTTGTTCTCCCTGTGTCCATTGCACTCATTCAGTCTCATTCTTTCCCAGTCACTGCTGCTCTGTTTCTGTTTCTGTATCTGTGTTTCTCTCTGCCTTTGACTATTTCCCTCTGCCTTCCTCTCTGTCTCTCTTTCTCATTTAGTCTCATTCTCACTCTCTTCTTACATCCTCCCATTTCTCTTCCTCTGTGTTCCTTTCTCATCCTCTGTCCATTTCCCCAACCTCTACCACAGTCTCGCTCTTTGAAAGTCTATTTTTGTCTCCGTCCTCTCTCTCTCTCTCTCTCTCTCTGTCTTCTCTCTCTCTCTCTCGGTCTCTCTGTTTTTTTTCCTGTATCTGTTAGAAATTCTTTCAAACTCTGTCGCTCTCTATGTCTTTGTGTCCTTCCCCCTTGCTATCAATCTCTGTCTTACTATCACTCTCACTGTTGCTATCACTGTCCTCTCTCTCTATCTGTCATTCTTTCTGTCTCTGTGAGTCTGTTTGTTATTTACAGTTTGAATATCCAATTGGAAGAAACAGGAGTATATTGGCTGATGCTTTCTGTCAGTGTTTAATGAGTTGAATAATTGCAGTAAGGGGATATTTCAGCAGATTTTTCAGCTGCTGTCTGAAGTGAGTTTGTGTCACAGCATATATGACAGTGTTTGTGCAGCAACTTGTGAGTTGCAGCATGAAACCCAATTCCAGAACAAAAACATCTAACCACACCAACTGATAGCCCAAATCATACATCCGCCTCCATATGGAATAAACCATTAATGTCGACCATAACAGGATGAAATTGGCTGAGATAACAATGAGTAAAATGATGGATTTCCTGCGACTCTCCATCTCTGGATCTCTGGGATTCTCTACACTGCTGTGAGCCCGGAGTCTCCTGCGGGCTGTGCTGATCACTAAAATGTATCTGACGGTGAAAAGATTGAGCAGCAGAATCAGGACGAATGGGACGGTCGGTGTTAGAATGTAGTGGAGGAACTCGATCGCTGTCCAGACCGGAGATAATACAATGCCCAATGTGACATCACAAAACCAGGGGTCGTTCCCCCGCCAATATTCATTTAGTAACATAAAATACCAGAAAATGTTCTTTAAACAGCTCAGCACTGTCACTGTTCCCAGAACCACAGTTGCTGATTTCTCACTGCAATATTTACTTTTCAGCTTGGGGCAGCAAATGGCCACAAATCGATCAAAGGTGAAAGTGACGGTGAACCAGACAGAACAGTCAGTGGCTGCGTAAAGCAGGACGGCGTGGATGTTACACACGGGGAGTGATAACAGGAAATTAAACTGTTCCGGGTAAACAACGGGAATGTGTCTCAATATCAGGTCGAGGATAATGACCAGCAGATCCCCCACTGACATGGCCACCAGGTAACGAGTGACACATTTGGACAGACCACAGTTTCTCCTCGTCAGGGTCACAATTGTGATTATGTTCACTGTCAGGAAGGGAAATAAAGAATAAAATTAGACACAATTCAGGGAAAAAAATACCATTTAGGTTGAAGACGGGTTAAAATATGTACACACACAGTATTAAATCCATTTTCTTTTTAATCCAGCACATCCTTTGCAGTGAGAGAGGAAAGTGGAGCATCGGGAGGAAACTCACACTGACACAGAGAGAAGTCCAAAGTCAACACAGGCAAGTACCAAAACCTGGAACTGAACCGATGTCCCTGACACTGAGAGTCAGAAGTATGAATCACTGTGCTACCATGCAGCTCTATGGTAGGGACACAATGGTATTTATTTGGGAGACAGTTTTCCGGAGAGTTCTCAACATTGTCTCTCAATCAGCTGCAGGTAATTAACCCCTTTACCGTGTGGGGGATTTATAGAGTATGAAGGATGAGGGAGAGAAACTAACAGAAAACCTGGAGTGGAGTCCTGGAGGTGATAATTTGTTATCTCTCAGACAGCTTACTGACAACCCCTGCAACAGAGCTGATACCACAATGTGCTGGTTCCACCCTTTTCTCTGAACAACAGAGGGAGATCCTGATGCCTCAGCAGTTCCCACTTGATTATACTTACGTAGAACTGTGCTCTGCATTGGCAAGCACAGCATTGTAACCGAAACGGTAATATCACACTCGATTGGCAAAGAACTCAAGTACCAAGTACCCTTCAACAGTGTGAGAAAGCTTCAGAGTTCAGAGAATAACTACCATCCTTGGTGCCTAGTGTATTTACTGCTATCCCAATATGGTCAACTGGACCAATGCACCTCAGTGAGTCCTCTCTCAGTAGGAAAGCCACCAATCGATGCACCAGGTAAGAAAAACTCAAACCAAGGCCAATGCCAAGGAAAAGCCAAACAGGCTGCATTAATGACTATCGTCCAGTGACTCTGATATTCAATATTATGAAATGCATCAAAAAGTTATTCATGGCATGAATCAGGTCCAGCCTCCCTGATCGGCTGGATCCACTAAAGATTGCCTACTTCCACAACAGGCCCACATACACCATCTCCCTGGCCCTACAGTGAACCCTGGAACATAGACTTGTGTTTATCGACTACAGCTCAGCCTTTAACACCATTATTCCCAGGAAACTCCTGTCCATATCATGTCCTGGGGTTTGCCTCCTGCCTCTGCAATTGGATCCTGAACTTCCTGATGCACAGACAGCAATAAATCAGGACAGTCAACAACACCCCCTCCACAGTCACCCTCAACACGAGTGTCCCACAAAGCTGAGTCCTCAGCCCCTGACGATACTTCTTATACACCGATGACTGTGTGGCCAAATTCCCCTCCAACTCGATTTCCAGCGCTGCTGAGGACACCACTGTGGTGGGTCGGATCTCAAACCTTGCTGAGTTGGAGAACAGGGAAGGGATAGAGAATGTGGTGAATTGGTCCGGCACAACAGTCTCTTCCTCACTGCCAACAAAGCAAAGAGTCACAGGCCTCAGGAAGCAGAGTGGAGTACATGCCCCCCACCATCTAAACAATGGAATGAAGTAGAAATGGTTAGGAGCATTAAGTTTGTATGAGCCCAGATCACCAGCATTCTGTCCTGGTCCCTCCATGATGATCCTATAATTAAGAAAGTCTAACAGTGCCTCTACTTTCTCAGATGTCTAAGGACACTTGGCATGTCAGCTACGATTCTCTCCATAGAAAACTTTCTTTCTGGTTGTATCACAGCTTGGTATGACTCCTGCTGTGTCCAAGGCTGCAAGAAACTTCAAAGTTTGATGAATCAAATGCTGTCCATCACTGAAACCACCAATTGACGCTGTCTACATTTCCCAAGGCCTCGGAAAAGCAGCCAGCCTCATTAAGGGCCCAGTGCACCACGGAGATCAATTCTTCCGACTTCTTTTTTCCATGGGAAACTAAGGTGAAAAGTCTGAGGACATGTATCAACTGATTCCTAGAATTATAGAAACATTACAGCGCTGAAGAAGGCCATTCGGCCCATTGAGTCTTCAGCGACAACTAAGCCACCGATGTCCTATCCCCTAATTCCCTTATGTTCCCTGATAATCTCTCTAACGTACATATCCCGGATCTTAATGGGCAATTTAGCATTGCCCATCAACCTAACCTGCATATCTTTGGATTGTTGGCGGAAACCAGGTCATCCGGAGGAAACCCACCCAGTCTGATGAAGAGTGTACAAATTCCGCACAGTGATCCAAGCTGGGAATCGAACTCAAGTCCCTGTGAGACAGCAGTGCTGACCATTGTCCCGTTGTGCTGCCAACTCAAGAACAGCTTCTTCTCTGCTGCCATCAGGTGTTTGAATGGACCTACATCACATCAAGATGATCTCTTTCAACACACTAGCTATGACTGCAACATTATATTCTGCACTCTCCTCTTTATACCGTACGCTTTATCTGTATAGCACTCAAGCAACAACACTTTTCACTGTATACTAATACATGCGACAAAAATAAATCAAATCAATTCAAATCGAATCAAATCAGGTTTTCACGTCTCACGCTGGAATATCAGCGCGATGTGTCCTGGACTTCCCAATGATCGTATTCAGGTTGGTGATGTACTCGGGACGGCTGTGATTGAGAATGAAGTTACAACATTCAATGTGGAGAGTGGGGAGCTGAGAGAAAACGGACTTGCTCAAAGTGGATCCTTTCCAGAGAAACACCACACGTTCTTGTAAGAGGATAAATCTCAACAGAAAATCTGTGAGAATGGAGCTGGATTCAAAGTGAAAATAAAAGCTTCACTCATGATGATGTGATCCGAGGGATTGAACCGGGGTCCCTGATGCTGTAAGGCAGCAATGTCATCCTGTAAGGTGTCCTGGGAATCATCCAAGATCACGGCCACGACACCATCATCACCATATCCGTGGTAGGGAAATGATTGGAAAACATTCTGAGGGATAGATTTAATCTCCACTGTGAGAGGTAAGGATTTATCAGCAATAGTCAGCATGGCTTTGTCAGGGGGAGATCATGTCTAAGAATTTGCTGCAATATATTGAGGAGGTGACTGGATAAGTAGACGAGTGAAGTGCAGAGTCTACATGGACTTCAGAAAAGCCTTTGACAAACTCCATACGGGAAACTGAACAAGAAAGTAATATCCCGTTGGATCTGGGGCAATTTGATAAATTACATCCAAAATTGAGTGAGTGGCAGGAGGCAGAGAGCCTTGATCGAATGTAGCGTTTGTAACTCCAGGCCTGTGTCCAATGGGGTTCCACAGGGATCGCTGCTGAGTCCTTTGCTGTTTGTACTGCACATTGATGGTCTAGACATGAATGTTTAAGGTATGATCAGTAAGTTCACAGATGATACAGAAATTGGTGATGTGGTAAATACTGAGGAGGCAAGCCTTAGATTCCATGAATCATAGAATCCTACAGTGCAGAAGGAGACTATTCCACCCATTGAGTCTTCACCAACCACAATCCCACCCAGAACCTATCCCCATAACCCCATCCATCTACACAAGTGTGTCTCCCTGATAATAAGGACTCTTTAGCCTTGCCAATCCACCAAACCCACAAGTCGTTAGAATGTGGGTGGAAACCGAAACACCCAGAGGAAACCCACGCAGATACGGGGAGAATGTGCAAACTCCACACTGATAGTGACTCGATCCAGGATTTGAACATGGATCCCTGATGCTTTGGGACAGCAGTGGGAATGGACAGGCTGGTCAGAGGGGCAAATGGAAATTAAACCTGAAAAATGTAAGGTAATGCACATTGGAAGGATGAACAGGGTACAACACAACAATCGAGTCTGAGGAAAGGAACAGGAGCAGAATAAATCTGGGCTGCGTATCTGTGGATCCCTGAATGCAGCAAGACAGGTAGAGGAAGTAGTTAAGACGACATGTAGTATACCTGCCTTTCGCAGCCACAGCACAGAATATAAGAGCTGGAGGTGACGATGGAAGTGTATAAAATGCTGGTTAGACCAGAGCAGGAGTACTGTGTGCAGCTCTGGTCATCGCACTACAGGGAGGATGGAATTACTCTGGAGACGGTGGAGAGCAGATTGACCAGGGGGCTGCCTGTGACGGAGAGTCTCAGCG
>NW_027650784.1:30000-35000 GCF_965287045.1 Carcharhinus amblyrhynchos
ACCCAAGATAGAGAGCACTTGGGGAAGATATTTCCACTAGTAGGACAGACTAGGACCCAAGGGCACAACATCAGAGGAACGTCAGCCATTTAGAACTGTGGTGTAAATAAAGATGTAGGTGTTGGACTGGGGTGGGCACAGGAAGGAGACTCACAACAACACTTGTCCACTCATCCGATGAAGGAGCAGCGATCTGAAAGCCCGTGATACCAAATAAACCTGTGGGATTTGAATTGTTGTTGTCTTACTTTAGAACTGTGACCAGCAGGAATTTCTTCAGACACAGGCTGCTGAATGTGTGGAATTAATTGTCACACAGGATGTGGAGGCCAGGTCATTGAGTGTATTTAAGAAAACAATAGGTTATTTTATTGTAAAAAAGATCAAAGGTTACGGGGAAATAGCGGGAGAATGGGTTTGAGAAACTTATCAACCATAATTGAATGGTGAAGCAGATTGGATGGGTCTAATGGCCTATTTCTGGCCCCATATCTTGTTGCTTTATTGTTATTGTGGTTGTGGGTTTTAGATGAGATTCACATTAATCAGGATTGATAGAGACTGCTAAATCCAGAGTGTATCCAGCCGATCTTATGTACAGCTTATATACAAAAAAAAACATAGAAAGGGATTTCACACAGATCAAGCCCACGGTAAATTCTTAGCTCAAGACATCACCAAAGTTGGAGGTGTGGTAGATTGTGAGGAAGGGTGTCATAGTCTGCAGGGAGACTTAGATAGGTTGCAGAGCTGGGCCGAGAGGTGGCGGATGGAATTTAATGCGGAGAAGTGTGAGGTAATTCACTTTGGTAGGAGCAACAGATGTGTCGAGTATAGGGCTAACGGGAGGACTTTGAATAGTGTGGATGAGCAGAGGGATCTAGGTGTGTGTGTACATAGATCCCTGAAAGTTGGGAATCAAGTAGATAAGGTTGTCAAGAAGGCGTACGGTGTCTTGGCGTTTATTGGTAGGGGGATTGAATTTAGGAGTCGCAGTGTAATGTTGCAACTGTACACTACTCTAGTGCGGCCGCACTTGGAGTACTGTGTGCAGTTCTGGTCCCCGCATTACAAGAAGGATGTGGAGGCGTTGGAGAGGGTGCAGAGGAGGTTTACTAGGATGTTGCCTGGTATGGTGGGGAGGTCCTATGAGGAGAGACTGAGGGATTTGAGGTTGTTTTCGTTGGGAAGAAGGCGGCTAAGAGGGGATCTTATTGAAACATATAAGATGATTAGAGGTTTAGATAGGGTGGATAGTGATAGCCTTTTTCCTCGGATGGAGAAAGCTAGCACGAGGGGGCATGGCTTTAAATTAAGGGGGGGTAGCTACAGGACGGATGTCAGGGGTAGGTTCTTTACCCAGCGGGTGGTGAGGGATTGGAATGCCCTGCCTGCTGCAGTTGTAAATGCGTCTAGTTTGGGGGCGTTTAAGAGATCTCTGGATAGGTTTATGGACGAAAAGGGATTGGTATAGGCTAGTGGGTCATTGTTTTTGTAACTGGTCGGCGCAACATCGTGGGCCGAAGGGCCTGTTCTGCGCTGTAATGTTCTATGTTCTATGTTCTATGTTCTATCAGATAGAACTATATCTGTGTTACGTACAGAACAATCTGACGATTCAGATAGATCTATCTCTCAGTGTTATAGACAGAACAATCTGAGGATTCAGATAGATCTATCTCTCAGTGTTATACACAGAACAATCTGAGGATTCAGATAGATCTATCTCTCAGTGTTATAGACAGAACAATCTGAGGATTCAGATAGATCTATCTCTCAGTGTTATAGACAGAACAATCTGGGGATTCAGATAGATCTATCTCTCAGTGTTATACACAGAACAATCTGAGGATTCAGATAGATCTATCTCTCAGTGTTATAGACAGAACAATCTGAGGATTCAGATAGATCTATCTCTCAGTGTTATACACAGAACAATCTGAGGATTCAGATAGATCTATCTCTCAGTGTTATAGACAGAACAATCTGAGGATTCAGATAGATCTATCTCTCAGTGTTACAGACAGAACAATCTGAGGATTCAGATAGATCTATCTCTCAGTGTTACAGACAGAACAATCTGAGGATTCAGATAGATCTATCTCTCAGTGTTATACACAGAACAATCTGAGGATTCAGATAGATCTATCTCTCAGTGTTATACACAGAACAATCTGAGGATTCAGATAGATCTATCTCTCAGTGTTATAGACAGAACAATCTGAGGATTCAGATAGATCTATCTCTCAGAACAATCTGAGGATTCAGATAGATCTATCTCTCAGTGATATACACAGAACCATCTGAGGATTCAGATAGATCTATCTCTCAGTGTTATACACAGAACAATCTGAGGATTCAGATAGATCTATCTCTCAGTGTTATAGACAGAACAATCTGAGGATTCAGATAGATCTATCTCTCAGTGTTATAGACAGAACAATCTGAGGATTCAGATAGATCTATCTCTCAGTGTTATAGACAGTACAATCTGAGGATTCAGATAGATCTATCTCTCAGTGTTATAGACAGTACAATCTGAGGATTCAGATAGTTCCCTGAAAGTTGGGAATCAAGTAGATAAGGTTGTTAAGAAGGCGTACGGTGTCTTGGCGTTTATTGGTAGGGGGATTGAATTTAGGAGTCGCAGCGTCATGTTGCAACTGTACACAACTCTGGTGCGGCCGCACTTGGAGTACTGTGTGCAGTTCTGGTCCCCACATTACAGGAAGGATGTGGAGGCTTTGGAGAGGGTGCAGAGGAGGTTTACCAGGATGTTGCCTGGTATGCAGGGGAGGTCCTATGAGGAGAGACTGAGGGATTTGGGGTTGTTTTCACTGGAAAGAAGGCGGCTAAGAGGGGATCTTATAGAAGCATATAAGATGATTAGAGGTTTAGATAGGGTGGATGGTGATAGCCTGTTTCCTCGGATGGAGAAATCTAGCACGAGGGGGCATGGCTTTAAATTAAGGGGGGGTAGTTATAGGACGGATGTCAGGGGCAGGTTCTTTACCCAGAGGGTGGTGAGGGACTGGAATGCCCTGCCTGCTGCAGTTGTAAATGCGCCTAGTTTGGGGGCGTTTAAGAGATTGGTGGATAGGTTTATGGACGAAAAGGGATTGGTTTAGATTAGAGGGTCAGTGTTTTATTTTTAAAAATAAGACTGGTCGGCGCAACATTGTGGGCCGAAGGGCCTGTTCCGCGCTGTAATGTTCTATGTTCTATGTTCTATCTATCTCTCAGTGTTATAGACAGAACAATCTGAGGATTCAGATAGATCTATCTCTCAGTGTTATAGACAGAACAATATGAGGATTCAGATAGATCTATCTCTCAGTGTTATACACAGAACAATATGAGGATTCAGATCGATCTATCTCTCAGTGTTATAGACAGAACAATCTGAGGATTCAGATAGATCTATCTCTCAGTGTTACACACAGAACAATCTGAGGATTCAGATAGATCTATCTCTCAGTGTTATACACAGAACAATCTGAGGATTCAGATAGATCTATCTCTCAGTGATATAGACAGTACAATCTGAGGATTCAGACAGATCTATCTCAGTGTTATAGACAGAACAATCTGAGGATTCAGATAGATCTATCTCTCAGTGTCATAGACAGTACAATCTGAGGATTCCGATAGATCTATCTCTCAGTGTTATAGACAGAACAATCTGAGGATTCAGATAGATCTATCTCTCAGTGTTATACACAGAACAATCTGAGGATTCAGATAGATCTATCTCTCAGTGTTATACACAGAACAATCTGAGGATTCAGATAGATCTATCTCTCAGTGTTATAGACAGAACAATCTGAGGATTCAGATAGATCTATCTCTCAGTGTTATAGACAGTACAATCTGAGGATTCAGATAGATCTATCTCTCAGTGTTATAGACAGTACAATCTGAGGATTCAGATAGATCTATCTCTCAGTGTTATACACAGAACAATCTGAGGATTCAGATAGATCTATCTCTCAGTGTTATACACAGAACAATCTGAGGATTCAGATAGATCTATCTCTCAGTGTTATACACAGAACAATCTGAGGATTCAGATAGATCTATCTCTCAGTGTTATAGACAGAACAATCTGAGGATTCAGATAGATCTATCTCTCAGTGTTATACACAGAACAATCTGAGGATTCAGATAGATCTATCTCTCAGTGTCATAGACAGTACAATCTGAGGATTCAGATAGATCTATCTCTCAGTGTTATAGACAGTACAATCTGAGGATTCAGATAGATCTATCTCTCAGTGTTATAGACAGAACAATCTGAGGATTCAGATAGATCTATCTCTCAGTGTTATACACAGAAAAATCTGAGGATTCAGATAGATCTATCTCTCAGTGTTATAGACAGAACAATCTGAGGATTCAGATAGATCTATCTCTCAGTGTTATAGACAGTACAATCTGAGGATTCAGATAGATCTATCTCTCAGTGTTATACACAGAACAATCTGAGGATTCAGATAGATCTATCTCTCAGTGTTATAGACAGTACAATCTGAGGATTCAGATAGATCTATCTCTCAGTGTTACACACAGAACAATCTGAGGATTCAGATAGATCTATCTCTCAGTGTTATAGACAGTACAATCTGAGGATTCAGATAGATCTATCTCTCAGTGTTATAGACAGAACAATCTGAGGATTCAGATAGATCTATCTCTCAGTGTTAACACAC
The DNA here is from genome assembly GCF_965287045.1 of Carcharhinus amblyrhynchos. Taxonomy (NCBI): domain Eukaryota; kingdom Metazoa; phylum Chordata; class Chondrichthyes; order Carcharhiniformes; family Carcharhinidae; genus Carcharhinus; species Carcharhinus amblyrhynchos. Next base: position 34,710 of record NW_027650784.1, read on the forward strand.
AGAACAATCTGAGGATTCAGATAGATCTATCTCTCAGTGTTATACACAGAACAATCTGAGGATTCAGATAGATCTATCTCTCAGTGATATAGACAGTACAATCTGAGGATTCAGACAGATCTATCTCAGTGTTATAGACAGAACAATCTGAGGATTCAGATAGATCTATCTCTCAGTGTTATACACAGAACAATCTGAGGATTCAGATAGATCTATCTCTCAGTGTTATAGACAGTACAATCTGAGGATTCAGATAGATCCATCTCTCAGTGTTATAGACAGAACAATCTG
>NW_027650784.1:42500-43831 GCF_965287045.1 Carcharhinus amblyrhynchos
TTCCAGACTCGACTGGTCACCAAAATGTGTCTGACTGTCAAAGCGTTAATCAACAGGATTAAACCAAATGGGAGCAATGGGGTTAAAACCCGCTCAAACCAGGAAAATCCAACCCATATGGGATCAGTCCAAAAGTCTGCCTTTGTCTGACAGAACCACTGGACACTGTTGATTATCCTTCCAGGTTCAGTTGTAAAGTACATGGGGATATTTTTTACAGAGAGCAGAATGCCAGTTGTTGCCAGAACCACAGCCGCAGTTTTCCCGGTGTAATATTTAGTTTTCAGTTTCTGGCAGCCAATGGCCACAAATCAATCAAAGGAAAAAGTGATGGTGAACCAGACAGAACAGTCTCTGGCTGCAAAAATCAGGACATCTTTAACACGACATACCGAGGTGAGAGAGAGGAAATTCAGGGGAAAATAATATCCATTTATGTAGCCAAGAATAAGACTAATGATGATGAACAGTAGATCGGCCGCTGCCATGGCTACCAGGTAGCGAGTGGTGCAGGTGGAGAGGCCACACTTTCCCCGACTCAGGATCACAATTCCCAATAAATTAACTGTCAGGGAAAAGGGGATAAGAGGCAGAGAATTAGTAAGCAAACATTCTCCACGCCTGAACAGACAGTAAAGAGAGGATTTCAGCATCAATCCAATGGACAGGGGTTCCTCCAGTTGTTGGAGGAATTGTGTTAGAGATTAACATCAACATTAGAGATTGGAAAGTGGCCAGTTTAAAACTGCTGGCAAAATGGGGACTGGGGGACGAACAGCTCTGAATTAGACATCTCTGACTTTAATGGAGCAAATCTGCAAATTCTGATCATTCAAATATTTCAGAGAGATTGGATTCCTTATCTAATCTGTTTTACAGGATTAGTTCAACCTGGACAGATTCCCAATTCGAAGCAGAATGGGCAGAGATATACCAGAGATTGGCAATAGAAACTGCTTTCTGCACCCAATGATCAGAGCCATCCCGGATTGAGCTCTCCTCTGGACTGGAAAGCTGATGGAATTGGATGCCATTTCAGGATTTTTTCTATTTAATCTCCCCTCTCCGAATTTCTTCCCATTCTCACTCTCCCCTACAGCTTTTCTGTTTATAATTTCCAGATTCCATCCTCTGTGTGTCTTTTTTATTCCCTTTCTCCCTTCCCTCTCTCTATGCCTTCTCCTTTTCTTCCCAATCTATCTCTTGCTAAACTTTTCTTCTCTCCGACTTCCTTGTTTCACTTCTATCTGGATTTCTCCTCCATCCAGTGCATTTCAATTCTTCATTCTCATTATAGCTTTACCCCACATCTCCCTATCGCTCTCCAATTT
>NW_027650785.1:0-43727 GCF_965287045.1 Carcharhinus amblyrhynchos
CCTTCAACCTCAAACGCGCACAGGTGAATAAACCCCGAACCCCTCGATTAGATTCCAGTCTGTAACTCACTCCCGGTTATCTGTTATTCTATATATAAACCCCCCTGAACCCCTTGATTAGATTCCAGTCTGTAACTCACTCCCGGGTATCTGTTATTCTATATATAAACCACCCCGAACCCCTCGATTAGATTCCAGTCTGTAACTCCCTCCCGGGTATCTGTTATTCTATATATAAACCACCCCGAACCCCTTGATTAGATTCCAGTCTGTAACTCCCTCCCGGGTATCTGTTATTCTATATATAAACCACCCCGAACCCCTCGATTAGATTCCAGTCTGTAACTCACTCCCGGGTATCTGTTATTCTATATATAAACCATGCCGAACCCCTCGATTAGATTCCAGTCTGTAACTCACTCCCGGGTATCTGTTATTCTATATATAAACCCCCCCGAACCCCTTGATTAGATTCCAGTCTGTAACTCACTCCCGGGTATCTGTTATTCTATATATAAACCACCCCGAACCCCTCGATTAGATTCCAGTCTGTTACTCACTCCCGGGTATCTGTTATTCTATATATAAACCATCCCGAACCCCTCGATTAGATTCCAGTCTGTTACTCACCCCCGGGTATCTGTTATTCTATATATAAACCACCCCGAACCCCTTGATTAGATTCCAGTCTGTAACTCACTCCCGGGTATCTGTTATTCTATATATAAACCCCCCCGAACCCCTCGATTAGATTCCAGTCTGTAACTCACTCCCGGGTATCTGTTATTCTATATATAAACCACCCCGAACCCCTCGATTAGATTCCAGTCTGTAACTCACTCCCGGGTATCTGTTATTCTATATATAAACCACCCCGAACCCCTTGATTAGATTCCAGTCTGTTACTCACCCCCGGGTGCCTGGTCTAATCCCTCTCTCTCTCTCTGACGGTGATTACAGGAGGACCTCTCCAGGCTGCGGCGGAAGTTGGAGAAGCAGAAGAAGGTGGAGGTGTTTTCCGACGCTGATGAGATCCTGATGGAGGAGATTAAGGAGTACAAGGTGGGCTCCGAGGTCCGGTGCGCGGGCGATGGGGGTGGGAGGAGGGTAGAACCTGCTCCGCTCCAGCTGACCCTCTCTCTCTCTCTCTCTCTGTCTCTCTGGGCACACAGGCCAAGCTGACGTGTCCGTGCTGTAACACCAGGAAGAAGGACGCGGTGCTGACCAAGTGTTTCCACGTCTTCTGCTTCGAGTGCGTGAAGACTCGCTACGACACACGGCAGCGGAAATGTCCAAAGTGTAACGCTGCCTTCGGGGCTAATGACTTCCACCGGATCTACATCAGCTGATGGACCCCCACCCCGCGCACCCCCCCCCCCCCCTCCCCCCGGGGGTATTACCTCCCCGTCACCCAGGGACGGGTCTCCCCCCACCTCCCCCCCAATCCCCGTCACCCAGGGACGTGTCTCCCCCCACCTCACCCCCAATCCCCGTCACCCAGGGACGGGTCTCCCCCACCTCCCCCCCAGTCCCCGTCACCCAGGGACGGGTCTCCCCCCACCTCCCCCCCAATCCCCGTCACCCAGGGACGGGTCTCCCCCCACCTCACCCCCAATCCCCGTCACCCAGGGACGGGTCTCCCACCTCCCCCCCAATCCCCGTCACCCAGGGACGGGTCTCCCCCCACCTCACCCCCAATCCCCGTCACCCAGGGACGTGTCTCCCCCCACCTCCCCCCCAATCCCCGTCACCCAGGGACGGGTCTCCCCCCACCTCACCCCCAATCCCCGTCACCCAGGGACGGGTCTCCCCCCACCTCCCCCCCCAATCCCCGTCACCCAGGGACGGGTCTCCCCCCACCTCCCCCCCCAATCCCCGTCACCCAGGGACGGGTCTCCCCCCACCTCCCCCCCAATCCCCGTCACCCAGGGACGGGTCTCCCCCCACCTCCCCCCCAATCCCCGTCACCCAGGGACGGGTCTCCCCCCACCTCACCCCCAATCCCCGTCACCCAGGGACGGGTCTCCCACCTCCCCTCATCCCCGTCACCCAGGGACGGGTCTCCCCCCACCTCCCCCCCCAATCCCCGTCACCCAGGGACGGGTCTCCCCCCACCTCCCCCCCCAATCCCCGTCACCCAGGGACGGGTCTCCCCCCACCTCCCCCCCAAATCCCCGTCACCCAGGGACGGGTCTCCCACCTCCCCCCATCCCCGTCACCCAGGGACGGGTCTCCCACCTCCCCGCCAATCCCCGTCACCCAGGGACGGGTCTCCCACCTCCCCCCCAATCCCCGTCACCCAGGGATGGGTCTCCCACCTCCCCCCCAATCCCCGTCACCCAGGGACGGGTCTCCCACCTCCCCCCCAATCCCCGTCACCCAGGGACGGGTCTCCCCCCGCACTCCCCCCCCCCCCCCCACCAAATCCCCGTCACCCAGGGACGGGTCTCCCCCCTCCCCCCCCTCATCCCCATCACCCAGGGACAGGTCTCCCCCCTCCCCCAAATCCCCGTCACCCAGGGACGGGTCTCTCCCCCCTCCCCTCATCCCCGTCACCCAGGGACGGGTCTCTCCCCCCTCCCCTCATCCCCGTCACCCAGGGACGGGTCTCCCCCCTCCCCCAAATCCCCGTCACCCAGGGACGGGTCTCTCCTCCCTCCCCTCATCCCCGTCACCCAGGGACGGGTCTCTCCCCCCTCCCCTCATCCCCGTCACCCAGGGACGGGTCTCCCCCCTCCCCCAAATCCCCGTCACCCAGGGACGGGTCTCCCCTCCCCTCCCCGTCACCCAGGGACGGGTCTCCCCCCTCCCCTCCCCTCTCCCCGTCACCCAGGGTCGGGTCTCCCCCCCTCCCCTCTCCCCGTCACCCAGGGACGGGTCTCCCCCCTCCCCTCTCCCCATCACCCAGGGATGTGTCTCTCGCACCCTCCCCCCACTCCCTCCAGGCCCTCTCCCTCCCCCCCCCTCCCCGTCATTTTCGCCTCTCCCCCCAGCCCCTCCATGGGCTCGCTCCCGGGCTCCCCCCCAACCCTCCCGGGCCCGCTCACTCCCCCCCCCGGGGCTCGCTCCCCCCGACTCACTCGCTCCCCATCTCTCTCTTTCTCAAGGCCCTGCCTCCTCAACCTCTTTCATCCCTTCCTATCTTGCCCACACACCCACCACCAGTTACACCCTCTTCTCTCTCTCCCCCCCACCCACCCACCACCTTCCAGCTCAGTGGCCCATGAGCGAGGGGGCAGAATTGGCAGTGAGACTCGGGTATTAGTGGGCAGCGGAGGCTGGGGGTAGGTTCAGTGGTGGAGTCACGCACTATCCCTCCCCGCCAGACAGCTCCCTACTCCCTCAGTCCCACCCCCTCGCCCATTTCTGTGACTGAGCTGGATAAGGAGGGCACATTGGATTGAAGTGGGGGGTGGCCATTTTGAGCCGGGGGAGGTCAGTGTCCATTTTGAGTGGGGGTTGGGGGGGTGTTGAGTGGCCATTTTGAGAGGGGGTTGAGTGGCCATTTTGAGAGGGGGTTGAGTGGCCATTTTGAGTGTGTTGGTGTCAGTGTCCATTTTGAGTCGGGGTGGTGTCAGTGGCCATTTTGAGAGGGGGTTGAGTGGCCATTTTGAGTGTGTTGGTGTCAGTGGCCATTTTGAGTCGGGGTGGTGTCAGTGGCCATTTTGAGAGGGGGTTGAGTGGCCATTTTGAGTGTGTTGGTGTCAGTGGCATTTTGAGTCGGGGTGGTGTCAGTGGCCATTTTGAGAGGGGGTTGAGTGGCCATTTTGAGTGTGTTGGTGTCAGTGGCATTTTGAGTCGGGGTGGTGTCAGTGGCCATTTTGAGAGGGGGTTGAGTGGCCATTTTGAGTGTGTTGGTGTCAGTGGCATTTTGAGTCGGGGTGGTGTCAGTGGCCATTTTGAGAGGGGGTTGAGTGGCCATTTTGAGTGTGTTGGTGTCAGTATCCATTTTGAGTCGGGGTGGTGTCAGTGGCCATTTTGAGCGAGGGGTTGGTGGCCATTTTGAACCGCACACAGGGAAATCACACCCTGGGGAAGGGGGGAGGTGGGTGGGTTGGGGGGAGGGGGGGCAGTGGTTATAGGTCAAAGCCCTACGAGGGGAGGTGGATTTCCATCTCTGATATTTTTCAGGTGGAGGCGGGGAGGGGAATGTCCGTCTTGGCTCCATTTTCCTTCGTAGAAAGGGCGTTCATCACCTCGAGCGCGCGGTGGGGGAGGGGGGAGGGGAGGCGGACATTTTGAATGAAGCGGTGGCCATTTTGAATGAGCCAGGGGCCATTCCTTCCCGATTCCCTCCAACTCCCGTCCCAGACCCTTCCAAAACAACACACCGTTTGGAGGTGGTGCAGAGCCAGGCACTTGGTAAATGTTTTGTGGGGGGGGGAAGGAATTTAAAATGTTGGTGACAGATTTTTTTTTCTTAATTTATTCTTATTGTTTCCACACAGTTGGGCGCTGTGAATGGGGCCCGAGTGTTGGTTCTCTGCTGTTTTTACATTGCGATGCTGCCTGAATAAAATATACAGCTGCCACCACCATCCTCCTCGCCTGGGTCTCCTCCCTTCTTTATAACGTGTTCTAGAGGGATCTCGAAGAGGAAACAGCGCTCCCTCAGCACCGACCCTCCCACAGTGCGGGACTCCCTCAGCACCGACCCTCCCACAGTGCGGGACTCCCTCAGCACCGACCCTCCCACAGTGCGGCGCTCCCTCAGCACCGACCCTCCCACAGTGCGGGACTCCCTCAGCACCGACCCTCCCACAGTGCGGGACTCCCTCAGCACCGACCCTCCCACAGTGCGGGACTCCCTCAGCACCGACCCTCCCACAGTGCGGGACTCCCTCAGCACCGACCCTCCCACAGTGCGGGACTCCCTCAGCACCGACCCTCCCACAGTGCGGGACTCCCTCAGCACCGACCCTCCCGCAGTGCGGGACTCACTCAGCACCGACCCTCCCGCAGTGCGGGACTCCCTCAGCACTGACCCTCCCACAGTGCGGCGCTCCCTCAGCACCGACCCTCCCACAGTGCGGGACTCACTCAGCACCGACCCTCCCGCAGTGCGGGACTCCCTCAGCACCGACCCTCCCACAGTGCGGGACTCCCTCAGCACCGACCCTCCCACAGTGCGGGACTCCCTCAGCACCGACCCTCCCACAGTGCGGGACTCCCTCAGCACCGACCCTCCCACAGTGCGGGACTCACTCAGCACTGACCCTCCCGCAGTGCGGGACTCCCTCAGCACTGACCCTCCCACAGTGCGGCACTCCCTCAGCACCGACCCTCCCACAGTGCGGGACTCACTCAGCACTGACCCTCCCGCAGTGCGGGACTCCCTCAGCACTGACCCTCCCACAGTGCGGGACTCCCTCAGCACCGACCCTCCCACAGTGCGGAACTCCCTCAGCACCGACCCTCCCACAGTGCGGGACTCCCTCAGCACCGACCCTCCCACAGTGCGGGACTCCCTCAGCACCGACCCTCCCACAGTGCGGGACTCCCTCAGCACCGACCCTCCCACAGTGTGGGACTCCCTCAGCACCGTCCCTCCCACAGTGCCCGCCAACCCTGACACTCCCGCAGTGCGTGGTTAGGATCTGGAACGGAGCTGTCCCAGAGTGTGGGGGGGACACATCTCTGGACACTAAGGGACAATTTAGCACGGCCAATCCACCCTAACCTACACATCTTTGGACACTAAGGGGCAATTTAGCACGGCCAATCCACCCTAACCTACACATCTTTGGACACTAAGGGGCAATTTAGCATGGCCAATCCACCCTAACCTACACATCTTTGGACACTAAGGGACAATTTAGCATGGCCAATCCACCCTAACCTACACATCTTTGGACACTAAGGGACAATTTAGCATGGCCAATCCACCCTAATCTACACATCTTTGGACACTAAGGGACAATTTAGCATGGCCAATCCACCCTAACGTACACATCTTTGGACACTAAGGGACAATTTAGCACGGCCAATCCCTCTAACCTGCACATCTTTGGACTGTGGGAGGAAACAGGAGCACCCGGAGGAAACCAACACAGAGACAGAGGAGAACGTGCAGACTCTGCACAGACAGTGACCCGAGCCGGGAATCGAACCCGGGTTCCCTGGCCCCGTGAGGCAGCAGTGCGAACCCACCGTGCTGCCCTGTCTATGTCTGGTGTCTCCGATAGAGAGGAGACCACATTCGGAGTGGTCTCTGACAAGATGGAATCACCGAGCAGAGACTGAGAGCCCAGTTCCACACACACGAGGACGGCCTCAACCGGGACCTTGGGTTCCTGCCACACTCTCTGTAACCCCCACCATTTGGCTCGCGCTTGCAAAATCTCACTAACCGTCCAGGTTTGAGAGAATTGACACCTCTTTAACCTGTGACTATCCCCCTCTCCGCTCGCATTTGCAGTCGGGGAACACTCCAGCAGTCGTGGTCCAATCTTTGGATAAGTGTTTCTCCAAGGAGGTCATGACGATCCACGATGATACAAGGCAGAAGAGACCATCTCAGCCGCTCTGGCAGCCTCTGTGAGGACAGGAAAGAGCTGACCTTTCGACTCCACATGACCCTTTGTCAAAGCTGAAAGTGGGAGATGTTTGTCCTGTTGGGTGAGGGAACGTGAGGTGAGTCTTGGCCACACAAACAAGGGGAAAGACTGCTAATGGCAGCCCATCGAGAGAACAGCACAGGAACAGACCATTCGACCCTTCAAGCCTGTGCCTATCATGATGCCCAGCCTAAACTCAAACCGGATGCACTTAGAGTCCCTATCCTTCCATTCCCATCCTATTCATGGATTTGTCAAGATGCCCCTTAAAACTCACTCCCGTGTCCACTTCCACTCCCTCCCCCGAGTTCCAGGCACCCTCTGTGTAAAAAATCTGCCTCGTACATCTCCTTGCCCCTTAAACCTGTGCCCCCCCCGCGTAATTGACTCTGGGGGAAAAAGCTTCTGACTCTCCACTCTGTCCCTCATCATCTTGTAGACTTCTATCGGGTCTCCCCCTCAACCTCCAGTGAGAACAAACCGAGTTTCTCCAACCTCTCCTCATAGCTAATGCCCTCCGTACCAGGGGCAAACATCCTGGGAACTAGAGAGTAGAAAGTGCGAATGACCAAACGACAGAGGAGTTGAAGCTGGGGGGTGGGGGGGGTAAACAGGGTGGAAGAGTCAATTACGCGGGGGGGCAAGGTTTAAAGGAGATGTACGAGGCAGATTTTTTTACACAGAGGGTGGAGGGTGCCTGGAACTCGCTGCCTGGGCAGATGGTGGGAGCGGCTACGATAGCGGGATTTAAGGGGCATTTAGACAAATCCATGATTAGGATGGGAATGAAGATGCGGTGGGGGAGAGGTAAAATTGAGGAAAAGGGGGAAAAGCTAAGGAAATGGGATGAACGAGTACACTACCAAGGGCAGGAGTCTTAGTAGTGTTGAAGAGCAGAAGGATCTTGGGGTCCGGGTCCACAGGACTCTTAAATCGGCCTCGCAGGTGGAGGATGTGGTCAAGAAGGCGTATGGTGTACTGGCCTTCATTAATCGAGGGATTGAGTTTAGGAGTCGGGAGGTAATGCTGCAACTTTATAAGACCCTTGTCAGGTCCCACTTGGAGTACTGGGCGCAGTTCTGGTCGCCTCACTACAGGAAGGATGTGGAAGCTGTTGAGAGGGTGCAGAGGAGATTTACAAGGATGTTGCCTGGACTGGGAGGCATGCCTTATGAGGATAGGTTGAGGGAGCTGGGTCTCTTCTCCCTGGAGAGACGAAGGTTGAGAGGCGACCTGATAGAGGTTTATAAAATGTTGAGAGGAATAGATAGGGTGGATTCTCAGAGGCTATTTCCCCGGGTTGAAATGGTCGCTACGAGACGACACAGGTTTAAGGTGCGGGGAGGCAAGTACAGAAGTGATGTTAGGGGTAAGTTTTTCACTCAGAGGGTGGTGAGTGAGTGGAATCGGCTGCCGTCAGTGGTGGTGGAGGCGAACTCGCTGGGGTCTTTTAAAAGACTTCTGGATGAGTATATGGGGTTTAATGGGATTGGGGGTTATAGATAGGTCTCTGGATTGGTAGGTGTTGATGTGATCGGCGCAACTCGTGGGCCGAAGGGCCTGTTTGTGCTGTAGTGTTCTATGTTCTATTATATAGGAAATGGGATGAAACAGAGGAAAAGATGGGAGGGGGGGAGAAAGAGCATAAAGAAATAAAAGGTCGAGAACTGTCAAGAACAGAATTGAATGGAAACAGAGAGGTGGAGCCCATCAGCTGGAGCTGTTGAGTTTGGTGTTGAGAGTGGAAGGTTTGTAGAGTTTCCGGACGGAAGATGAGATGCTGTTCACACAGTTTGGAACGTGGCAGCAGGCCAAGGACAGGCACGGGAGCGGGATCGTGTGTTAAAATGGCGAGCGACCGGAAAGTTAGGGTCCGGATTGCGCACAGACCGGAGATTCTCGGCAAAGCGGTCGCCCGGTCTGCGCTTGGCCTCTCCAGGAGATCACTGGGAGCAGTCAACAACAAGACGGAATCGCCAAGCAGAGACTGACAGGCGAGTTCCGCACACGAGGACGGCCTCAGCCGGGACCTTGGGTTCGTGTCAGGCTACGTGTAACATAATAGGAGCAGGAGTTGGCCATCTAGCCCTTCGAGCCTGCCCCGCCATTCAATAAGATCATGGCTGATCTGTCGTGGCTCAGTTCCACTTTCCCGCCCTCTCCCCATAACCCTTAATCCCCTCTCTTATCAAAAACCCATCAACCCGCTTCTTAAAAATATTTAGCGAGGTAGCCTCCACCACTTCAACGGGCAGAGAATTCCAGAGATTCACCACCCTTTGAGTGAAGAAGTTCCTCCTCAACTCTGATCTAAACCGCCCCCCCCTTTATCTTGAGGCTGTGCCCTCTAGTCCTGCTGTCCTTTCTAAGCGGGAAGAATCTCTCCACCTCTACCCTATCCATCTATCCCCTTCATTATCTTATACGTCTCTATAAGATCCCCCCTCAGCCTTCTAAACTCTAACGAGTACAGACCCAGTCTATTTAGTCTCTCTTCATAGTCCAACCCCCTCATCTCCGGTATCAGCCTAGTGAACCTCCTCTGCACTCCCTCCAAGGCCAAAATATCCTTGCGTAAGTGCGGTGACCAAAACTGCACACAGTACTCCAGCTGCGGCCTCACCAGTGCCCTATACAGCCGCAGCAAGACCTCCCTACTTTTATATTCAATCCCCCTCGCTATGAAGGCCAGCATCCCATTCGCCTTCCTGACCACCTGCTGCACCTGCAGACTGGGTTTCTGCGACTCATGCACAAGGACGCCCAGATCCCTCTGCACCGTAGCACGCTGCAGCTTTTCGCCCTTTAAATAGTAATCCCTCCTACTATTATTCCTGCCAAAGTGGATAACCTCACACTTGCTAACTCCATCTGCCAGGTCCTCGCCCACTCGCTCAGCCTATCCAGATCCCTCTGCAGACTTTCCACACCCTCCGCGCAATTTGCTTTTCCACTCCACCGTTTGGCCTGGCTCTTGCACAATCTCACTCGCTGTCCTGTCTTGAGACTAGCTTTAACCTCAGACTATCCCTCCCTCCACTCGCGCCGTCCGTACCTGGAAAGATTCGGATTACCTGGAAAGACTCACACTCCGACCGCTGTCGTGCGATTGTGTCTTGGCCGCTATACGTCGCGTCTGTGAAACCCGGCTCCCCTGCTCAGCTGCCGAAGGAGCGGCGCTCCGAAAGCTCGTGATTCCGGATAAAGGGAAGTCGTGTCTGACGAATTTATTGGCGTTCTATGAGGATGTGTCTAGGGCAGTGGATAGAGGAGAGCCGGTGGATGTGGTCTTTCTGGATTTTCAGAAGGCGTTTGACAAGGTACCTCACAAGAGGTTATTGCAGAAGGTCAGGGGGCATGGAGTTGGGTGTAGGGTGTTAGCATGGATAGAGGATTGGTTGTCAAATAGGAGGCAGAGAGTGGGGGTCAATGGGTGCTATTCGGATTGGCGGATGGTGACTAGTGGGGTGCCCCAGGGGTCGGTGCTGGGGCCTCAGCTATTTACCATTTATATAGATGATCTGGAGGAGGGAACCGAGTGTAGGGTGTCGAAATTTGCTGATGACACCAAGATTGGGGGAACGGCAAATTGTGCGGAGGGTGTGGAGAGTCTGCAGAAGGATCTAGATAGGCTGGGCAAATGGGCCAGGAAATGGCAAATGGAATTTAATGTTGGCAAGTGTGAGGTGGTCCACTTTGGTAGGAAAAATGGTAGGAAGGACTATTACTTACGAGGCGAAAAACTGCAGCAGGCGACGGTGCAGAGGGACCTCGGGGTCCTTGTGCATGAGTCGCAAAAACCCAGCTTGCAGGTGCAGCAGGTGGTCAGGAAGGCGAATGGGATGCTGGCCTTCATAGCGAGGGGGATAGAATATAAAAGTAGGGAGGTCTTGCTGCGGCTGTATAGGGCACTGGTGAGGCCGCAGCTGGAGTACTGTGTGCAGTTTTGGGCGCCGCACCTGCGCAAGGATATTTTGGCCCTGGAGGGAGTGCAGAGGAGGTTTACTAGGCTGATACCGGAGTTGAGGGGATTGAGCTATGAGAAGAGGCTGAATAAACTAGGCTTGTACTCGTTAGAGTTTAGAAGAATGAGGGGAGATCTCATTGAGACGTATAAGATGATGAATGGGATGGATAGGATAGAGGTGGAGAGACTCTTCCCGCTCAAAAAAGACAGTAGGACTAGGGGACACAGCCTCAAGATAAAGGGGAGGGGTTTAGAACAGAGTTGAGGAGGAACTTCTTCACTCAAAGGGTGGTGAATCTCTGGAATTCTCTGCCCGTTGAAGTGGTGGAGGCTGCCTCGCTAAATATATTTAAGACGCGGGTTGATGGGTTTTTGATAAGAGAGGGGATTAAGGGTTATGGGGAGAGGGCGGGAAAGTGGAACTGAGCCACGACAGATCAGCCATGATCTTATTGAATGGCGGGGCAGGCTCGAAGGGCTAGATGGCCTACTCCTGCTCCTATTTCTTATGTTCTTATGTTATAAACCTGTTGGATTTTCACCTGGCGTTGCCTTACTGTGCTTACCCCAGGAGATAACGACGGGAAATAATAGGACGGCGCGCAGGTATCGCAGATGATAAATAAAGCAAGCAGAACGCTGGTACTTGTAGCTGAAGTGATAGCATCTAAAGGGAAAGTGTTGCTGCAAGTGTACAAGGCGTTGGTGAGGCCTCACCTGGAGTACTGTGTACAGTTTTCGATCCTCTCATTGGAGGAAAGGCATTGGAGGCAGTTCAGAGGAGGCAGGTTGATTCCAGAGATGAGGGGGTCTGTCGCGTGAAGAGAGATTGGACCTGTGGAATTGAGAAGAATGAGGGGGGGATCAGATTGAGGTTTACAAGATGGTAGAAGGTCTGGATAAACATGGAGCGGATCCTCCCTCTTGTGGGACGTTCTAGGACGCGGAGGTCTCAGGATAAAGGGGTAGGAAATTTAAGAGTTTGGGAGAAACACCTTCTCCTGAAGGATAGTGAATCTGTGGAATTCTCTGCCCCAGAGTGCGGTGGGTGCTGGGAGAGTGAGTACAATTTAAAGTTTATTTATTAGTGACGAGTAACGTTAACACTGCAATGAAGTTACTGTGGAATTTCCCTTTGAGCAGGGAGTTGGACAGATTTTTAATTGGGAACAGGGGGTTTTGGGGAGAAGGCAGGAAAACGGGGATATCAGCCATGGGGGAGTGGACTCGTTCAGCTCCTATTATAAATATGTCGGGGTAATCAGTAAATAATTAAATCAATCCGTTTTTCTGTCTGTGTGACCCTTTAACATGCCATTGCTGATAGCCCACTAGTGAGGGACTGAATGGCCACCCACTTACTCCTATGTAAACAGCCCAGGGCGTCACGGTCAAATGGATTGATGGCGGAGTGGACTCAAGGAGCCGAATGGCCTCATTCTGCTCCAATATCTTACGAACCTATAAATGGTGGCCGTTCCAGAGACCTGGTTGTGTGAGGGTTAAGATTAGATCCTGAGTATGGAGGGGTGATGTTACTATATTAATATTATTAATATAATAATATATTAGGTCGCACAGCGCCAGGGACCTGGGTTCGATTCCCGGCTCAGGTCACTGTCTGTGTGGAGTCTGCACATTCTCCCCGTGTCTGCAGGGGTTTCCTCCGGGTGCTCCGGTTTCCTCCCACAGTCCAAAGATGTGTAGGTTAGGGTGGATTGGCCGTGCTAAATTGTCCCTTAGTGTCCAAAGATGTGTAGGTTAGGGTGGATTGGCCATGCTAAATTGTCCCTTAGTGTCCAAAGATGGGCAGGTTAGGTGGATTGGCCATGCTAAATTGTCCCTTAGTGTCCAAAGATGTGTAGGTTAGGGGGATTGGCCATGCTAAATTGTCCCCTTAGTGTCCAAACATGTGTAGGTTAGGGGGATTGGCCATGCTAAATTGTCCCTTAGTGTCCAAAGATGTGTAGGTTAGGGGGGATTGGCCGTGCTAAATTGTCCCCTTAGTGTCCAAAGATGTGTAGGTTAGGGTGGATTGGCCGTGCTAAATTGCCCCTTAGTGTCCAAAGATGTGTAGGTTAGGGTGGATTGGCCATGCTAAATTGTCCCTTAGTGTCCAAAGATGTGTAGGTTAGGGTGGATTGGCCGTGCTAAATTGTCCCTTAGTGTCCAAAGGTGTGTAGGTTAGGGTGGATTGGCCGTGCTAAATTGTCCCTTAGTGTCCAAAGATGTGCAGGTTAGGGGGATTGGCCATGCTAAATTGTCCCCTTAGTGTCCAAACATGTGTAGGTTAGGGGGATTGGCCATGCTAAATTGTCCCTTAGTGTCCAAAGATGTGTAGGTTAGGGGGATTGGCCATGCTAAATTGTCCCCTTAGTGTCCAAAGATGTGTAGGTTAGGGTGGATTGGCCGTGCTAAATTGCCCCTTAGTGTCCAAAGATGTGTAGGTTAGGGTGGATTGGCCATGCTAAATTGTCCCTTAGTGTCCAAAGATGTGTAGGTTAGGGTGGATTGGCCGTGCTAAATTGTCCCTTAGTGTCCAAAGATGGGCAGGTTAGGTGGATTGGCCGTGCTAAATTGTCCCTTAGTGTCCAAAGATGTGTAGGTTAGGGTGGATTGGCCATGCTAAATTGTCCCTTAGTGTCCAAAGATGTGTAGGTTAGGGTGGATTGGCCATGCTAAATTGTCCCTTAGTGTCCAAAGATGTGTAGGTTAGGGGGATTAGCCGTGCTAAATTGTCCCTTAGTGTAACCCGCACAGGCACTGGAGAGTAGCGACTAGGAGATTTTCACAGTAACCTCATTGCAGCGTTAATGTAAACCTTAGTTGTGACATTAATAAATAAACTTTAAAGACCGCAAGGAACTACAAAAGGGTGGTGAATGTAGCCCAGTCCCATCACACAAACCAGCCTCCCATCCACTGACTCCGTCTACACTTCCCGCTGCCTCGGGGAAAAGCAGCCGGCATAATCGAGGACCCCCCCGACACACACACCCCGGACATTCTCTCTTCCACCTTCTTCCGTCGGGGAAAAAGATACAAAAGTCTGAGGTCCCGTACCGACCGACTCAAGAACAGCTTCTTCCCTGCTGCTGTCAGACTTTTGAATGGACCCACCTCGCATTAAGCTGATCTTTCTCTACACCCTCGCTGTGACTGTAACACTACATTCTGCAGCCTCTCCTTTACTTCTCTATGAACGGTATGCTTTGTCTGTACAGCGCGCAAGAAACAATACTTTTCACTGTATCCCCATACACGGGACAGTAATAAATCAAATCAAATCCACTTCCCTACCCTTTCCTTTTATTATTGAATCCCTACAGAGCAGAAGGTGGCCATTTGGCCTATCGAGTCTGCACCGACCACAATCCCTCATTGACCTGACCCCCCCAACCCCAAGTATTTACCCTGCTAATCCCCCTGAAAATAAGGGGCAATTTTAGCACGGCCGATCCACCCTAACACGCACATCTTTCAGACTGTGGGAGGAAACCGGAGCACCCGGAGGAAACCCACGCAGACACGGGGAGAATGTGCAGACTCCGCGTGACCCGAGCCGGGAATCAAACCCGGGTCCCTGGAGCCGTGAGGCAGCAGTGCTAACCCGTTACCGATCAAAAATCTATCTCAGCCTTAAAATGTACACAAGGACTCTGTCCCCACAGCTCTCTGGCAAGGAGTTCCAGAGACACACAACCCCCTGAGAGGAAATTCGCTCTCATTCCTGTCTGAAATCGTTCCATATCCTTCCTGAGTCCTTCAGCAACTTGTCTGTCACAGTTTCAGATTTGATTTATTATCATCACGTGTATTGGGATACAGTGAAAAGTATTGTTTCTTGCGCACTATACAAAGCATACCATTCATAGAATACAGAGGGGAGAAAGAATGAAGAAGGTCGCGTCTCAGTCATAGCTAGGATGTAGAGAAAGATCAGCTTAATATTTGATTTATTATTGTCACGTGTATCGGGATACAGTGAAAAGTATTGTTTCTTGTGTGCTATACAGACAAAGCATACCGTTCATAGAGTACAGAGCGGAGAAGGAAAAGGATTTGATTTATTATTGTCACGTGTTTCGGGATACTGTGAAAAGTATTGTGTCTTGCGCGCTATGCAGGCAAAGTATACCATTCACAGAGTACAGAGAAGGAAAAGGATTTGATTTATTATTGTCACGTATATCGGGATACTGTGAAAAGTATTGTGTCTTGCGCGCTATGCAGGCAAAGTATACCATTCACAGAGTACAGAGAAGGAAAAGGATTTGATTTATTATTGTCACGTGTATCGGGATACTGTGAAAAGTATTGTTTCTTGCGCGCTATACAGGCAAAGTATACCATTCATAGACTACAGAGAAGGAAAAGGATTTGATTTATTATTGTCACGTGTATCGGGGTACAGTGAAAAGTATTGTTTCTCATGCACTATGTAGACAAAGCATACCGTTCATAGAGTACAGAGGGGGGAAGGAGAGGGTGCAGAGGGGGAGGTGATGGCCAAGTGATATTGTCGCTGGACTATTAACCCAGAAACTCAGCTAACGTTCTGGGGAGCCGGGTTAAGTGCCGGTGTGTGTGTGGACTACCGTAACAATTGTGAAAGGGATACCAGCCATCCTGAGGCCAAGGACCGAACCCATCTCCCAGAATCACCCACCCGGTGTGCGAAACTCCTGCCATCCCAGCCATCAGTTTGGTGAACCTCTCCTGCATTCCTTCATAAGAACATAAGAAATAGGAGCAGGAGTAGGCCACCTAGCCCTTTGAGCCTGCCCCGCCATTCAATAAGATCATGGCTGATCTGAAGTGGATCAGTTCCACTTTCCCGCTTTCTCCCCCTTAATTCCCCTGTCTATCAGAAACCTACCTACCCGTGACTTAAATATATTCAGCGAGGCAGCCTCCACTACTTCAACGGGCAGAGAATTCCAGAAAGTCACCACCCTTTGAATGAAGGATTTCCTCCTCAACTCTGTTCGATGTGCGGCATGCTCGTTTCGAGTCAATCGGCACCCTTCTTCTTTAGAGTAAAATGTGATCCTTTGAAATTTGGTATTCTTGTGTTTGTCCTGATGGGTGAAATTTGGTATTCTTGTGTTTGTCCTGATGGGTGAAATTTGGTATTCTTGTGTTTGTCCTGATGGGTGAAATTTGGTATTCTTGTGTTTGTCCTGATGGGTGAAATTTGGTATTCTTGTGTTTGTCCTAATGGGTGAAATTTGGTATTCTTGTGTTTGTCCTAATGGGGACAAGATGGCGGAGGTAGGGAACTACAACTCCCATGAGGCTTTGCGGTGGCCGGCACGTCCTGTCAGTGACGTCGTCGCGCCACCCGCGCGGTTACGTCACGGCGCCGCCCCCCCCGGCCCGCGACGCGGTACCGCCTGCAGCAAGATGGCGGCGGCGACGGCGACGCCGAGCTGGGAGAGCCGGGCCCGCTGGCTGGCCTGCGGCCTGGGCCTGGCGCTCTCGCTCTACGCCTTCCACGTCGAGACCTCCAAGGAGCGGGACCCGACCTACCGCGCCATGTGCGATATCAGCGAGTCCGTCAGCTGCTCCAAAGTCTTCACCTCCCGGTGAGAAAGCGGCCTTGGCTGCGCCTCCTCCTCCTCCTCGGGCTCCCGCCCCTCTGATCCGCTCCGATTGGACCTCCCGCCCGTCCATCAACCGCCATGCGTCCGCCCCCGGCTTCCCATTGGCTGCAGCGCCGAGTCCCCGCAATCCGATTGGTTACCGCTGCTGTCACTCCGACCGATCGTGACCCGCCCTCTCAGATGTGCCTTTCCATTGGTTGTCCGCTGTTTGTCCGCCCACCTCTCCCATTGGTTTGGCCAGCTGTCACTCACTCCCTATCACGCCCCTTCCTCTCTATTGGTCCATCTCCGCCACGCAGCCTGCCGCTCCATATCTCCGATTGGCTAAACTGCCTGCCCGTCGACCATTGTCTCTGTCCCGCCCCTCATGTCGTAATGGTTGGCGTCTGCCACGGGGCTCCCGTTCCCGCTTTCCTATTGGCTGGCCCTCCTGCCTGTCACCCATTGTCCTCCCGCATCCCCACATCCGATTGGTCAACCGCCGCACCGTGGACCGGCCCACACACCTTCATGATCACCCGCACCTCACGCGGGACATCTGGGCGCACCCATTGGACGGCCCGCCCGCCCATCACGCACGTCCCGTCCAATCGGCGCTCACGTCCGTGTCGGGTGCCCGCCCCCTCACTCGCTGACAGGCCATTGGACTGCCCACCCATCAGTCAAGGTTAACACCGCGTTGCCATTGGCCATGCTCCGCCGGGTCCGCCCACCCCTCATGCTATTGGTTGAGGTGGCTGCCTGTCAAGGCGCATCCGTCCTCTGATTGGGCGGCCAAACTCCACGCCGCCCAATCAGCACACAGTCAGCAGCCTGTCAAATCCCGCCCCCTCCACCTTCCTTTCTGCTAAAGATGTCCTATTTTAACCTAAAATATTATTTTTTGATTAAATTTGTGGGCAATCAAAAAATAATGACCCACATTGTACCCAAATCAATTCTACTTTTACTTTTTTTAGCTATCATCTTCCAAAATCTGGTTTATCACAAAAATCTGATTTCATTTATATATAGCCTTTCACCACCCCCAAGAGGATTAACACGCTCCAGATGCAAACTCCAGGACCCTCAGCACCGACCCTCCTGCAGTGCGGGACTCCCTCAGCACTGACCACCCCCCCCCCCCCCCACCACCACCACAGTGCAGTGCTCCCTCAGCACCGATCCTCCCACAGTGCGGGGCTCCCTCAGCACCGACCCTCCCACAGTGCGGGACTCCCTCAGCACCGACCCTCCCACAGTGCGGGACTCCCTCAGCACCGACCCTCCCGCAGTGCGGGACTCCCTCAGCACTGACCCTCCCACAGTGCGGGACTCCCTCAGCACCGACCCTCCCACAGTGCGGGACTCCCTCAGCACCGACCCTCCCACAGTGCGGGACTCCCTCAGCACCGACCCTCCCACAGTGCGGGACTCCCTCAGCACCGACCCTCCCACAGTGCGGGACTCCCTCAGCACCGACCCTCCCACAGTGCGGGACTCCCTCAGCACCGACCCTCCCACAGTGCGGGACTCCCTCAGCACCGACCCTCCCACAGTGCGGGACTCCCTCAGCACCGACCCTCCCACAGTGCGGGACTCCCTCAGCACCGACCCTCCCACAGTGCGGGACTCCCTCAGCACCGACCCTCCCACAGTGCGGGACTCCCTCAGCACCGACCCTCCCACAGTGCGGGACTCCCTCAGCACCGACCCTCCCACAGTGCGGGACTCCCTCAGCACCGACCCTCCCGCAGTGCGGGACTCCCTCAGCACCGACCCTCCCACTGAGGTGGCGCTCCCTCAGCACCGACCCTTCCACAGAGGTGGCGCTCCCTCAGCACCGACCCTCCCACAGAGGTGGCGCTCCCTCAGCACCGACCCTCCCACAGTGCGGGACTCCCTCAGCACCGACCCTCCCACAGTGCGGCGCTCCCTCAGCACCGACCCTCCCGCAGTGCGGCACTCCCTCAGCACCGACCCTCCCACAGTGCGGGACTCCCTCAGCACTGACCCTCCCACAGCGCAGCGCCCCCTCAGCACCGACCCTCCCACAGTGTGGCACTGAGCACCAACCCTCCCACAGTGCAGCGCTCCCTCAGCACCGACCCTCCCACAGTGCGGGACTCCCTCAGCACCGACCCTCCCACAGTGCAGCGCTCCCTCAGCACCGACCCTCCCACAGTGCGGCACTCCCTCAGCACCGACCCTCCTGCAGTGCGGCACTCCCTCAGCACCGACCCTCCTGCAGTGCGGCAGTCCCTCAGCACCGACCCTCCCGCAGTGCGGCAGTCCCTCAGCACCGACCCTCCCACAGTGCGGCACTCCCTCAGCACTGACTGTCCGACAGCGTGGGGGGAGGCAGATTCACACAGCGAGTGGTTAGGATCTGGAACGGAGCTGTCCCAGAGTGTTGGGGGGGAGGCAGAGAGGGAGTCGCGGAGGGAGTGGGAATGTCAACCGAGGGAGCGAAACCCGGCAACTGTTGTTGGAAAGGGCTAGCACACGCTGAATGGCCTCTGTGGCTGTAACTATGCTCAAATGGGCAGGTGGAGTGTGGACAGAGGACAAAGGAATGACGGATTGGGGGGACCGAGTGTCTTTTCTATTCACCTGTGTGTTTGTATTGTGCGTGTTCTACCAGGGACGAGGCTAGCGTTTCCCCAATGGCCTCCCTCCTCCCCCCGCCACCCCTGTCCCGCCTGTACGATCTTCCAGCACCGCTGCTGCTGGGACGGCCATGTCCCTGGCTCCTGTCACTGCTCAGGACATTGCAAGGAGTTCGCCAAATAGGACGTCCCTCTCCTCCCCGTCTAATAGTTATTATAAAGCAGAGATTGATCCCCTCCTCTGAGAATTAAAATCCAAAGAGGAAGACCTGACTCTATAATCTGTAAAAGGACTGTGTGAAGAGGCGTGACCCGCTCCTGAGCGACCTCTTAAATCAAAATAACTCCCGGACACTCTCCCTCCAATCAACACCGCACCGTTTATTTATCTAACCAGCACTGAGCAAATTAACTTGACGATTAAACCAAATAAATCCCTTCTACTTATTAACTGTTCCCCAAAAAGAACAAGATTCTAACGGAACGCTGTTCAAATAAATACAAAAGTACAATTTCTTCTGAATTACAACCAGGTTTTGTGTCTTCCGGAATATCCTGGGTCTTCCCTGTTGATTTTTCTGTCTCCGAGAATATGCTGTTGATCCTTCTGTCTGGAACTTTTCTTGTTCCATTACTATTGCGTGAGAGAGAGAGAGATGGTTGAGAGCTGTTATTTGACTTGATTTGATCTATTATTGTCACCTGTATTAAGATACAGTGAAAAGTATTATTTCTTGCGCACTGTACAGACAAAGCATACCGTTCATAGAGTACAGAGGGGAGAAGGAAAAGGATTTGATTTATTGTTGTCACGTGTATCGGGATACAGTGAAAAGTATTGTTTCTTGCGTGCTATACAAAGCATACCATTCATAGAGAAGGAAAGGAGAGGGTGCAGAATGTAGTGTTACAGTCACAGCGAGGATGTAGAGAAAGATCAGCTTAACGTTTGATTTGATTTATTATTGTCACGAGTAACGGGATACAGTGAAAAGTATTGTTTCTCATGCGCTATACAGACAAAGCATACCGTTTATAGAGTACAGAGGGGAGAAGGAAAAGGATTTGATTTGATTTATGATTGTCACGTGTATTGGGATACAGTGAAATGTATTGTTTCTTGCGTGCTGTACAGACAAGGCATACCGTTCATAGGGAAGGAAACGAGAGTGCAGAATGTAGTGTTACAGTCACAGCGAGAGTGTAATTTTGTCTAGCAGGGGGCAGCTGCTTTCTCTTTTTACCCCATTGTCGTCCTCCTTTCCTACCTCTGATGACATATCAATATTTCCACAGTAGGTTGGGTCCTTGGTTGTTAAGTCCATCAGTTTTAAATTTAGTAGGTTCTTGGTATCGAAATGCCTGATTCACATTGATTGGGTAAATTCAGAAACTTGTTGTCCTGGTAACACTGCTGCTTGGCCTTTGATACGAATGTTTCAGTTTGGGCTCTTTGTGTACTCGCACTTTTAAAACCTCTAAGCACAAAAATAAGGTCCACCTTTCGAAGGGACCACATGATGCTCCCCCCCCCCACCGTAAGATTTTGCAATTTTGCAGACACCAAATCTTTATTTCTTACCTTCCCAATCTACAATTGCTCCACCAAATTGCACAACAATAGTTAGCAACCATAGACATACTTGCTATAATCTACAATTGCTCAACCCAATTTTGCGTCGTGGCTCTCTCTGTTCCAGGTGGGGCCGAGGATTCGGGCTCCTGGGAGGGATATTTGGACACGATAGCGTCTTAAACCAACCCAACGGTGTGTACGGAACCATCTTCTATCTCCTGCAAGTTCTCCTCAGTAAGAAAACTTACCTCAATCTCGCGTTGGGTGCCGGAGAGAGACTGAGAGACACCAGTCAGTGTACAGATATCTCCCTGAGAGAGAGAGAGGGGACTGAGAGACACCAGTCAGTGTACAGATATCTCCCTGAGAGAGAGAGAGGGGACTGAGAGACACCAGTCAGTGTGCAGATATCTCCCTGAGAGAGAGAGAGAGGACTGAGAGACACCAGTCAGTGTACAGATATCTCCCTGAGAGAGAGAGAGGGGACTGAGAGACACCAGTCAGTGTACAGATATCTCCCTGAGAGAGAGAGAGGGGACTGAGAGACACCAGTCAGTGTACAGATATCTCCCTGAGAGAGAGAGAGGGGGCTGAGAGACACCAGTCAGTGTACAGATATCTCCCTGAGAGAGAGAGAGAGGACTGAGAGACACCAGTCAGTGTACAGATATCTCCCTGAGAGAGAGAGAGGGGACTGAGAGACACCAGTCAGTATACAGATATCTCCCTGAGAGAGAGGGGACTGAGAGACACCAGTCAGTGTACAGATATCTCCCTGAGAGAGAGAGAGGACTGAGAGACACCAGTCAGTGTACATATATCTCCCTGAGAGAGAGAGAGAGGGGACTGAGAGACACCATTCAGTGTACAGATATCTCCCTGAGAGAGAGAGAGAGGACTGAGAGACACCAGTCAGTATACAGATATCTCCCTGAGAGAGAGGGGACTGAGAGACACCAGTCAGTGTACAGATATCTCCCTGAGAGAGAGAGAGAGGGGAATGAGAGACACCAGTCAGTGTACAGATATCTCCCTGAGAGAGAGAGAGAGAGAGAGAGGGAGGACTGAGAGACACCAGTCAGTGTATAGATATCTCCCTGAGAGAGAGAGAGAGAGACAGAGGGAGGACTGAGAGACACCAGTCAGTGTACAGATATCTCCCTGAGAGAGAGAGAGAGGGAGGACTGGGAGACACCAGTCAGTGTACAGATATCTCCCTGAGAGAGAGAGAGAGGGGACTGAGAGACACCAGTCAGTGTACAGATATCTCCCTGAGAGAGAGAGGGGACTGAGAGACACCAGTCAGTGTATAGATATCTCCCTGAGAGAGAGAGAGAGAGACAGAGGGAGGACTGAGAGACACCAGTCAGTGTACAGATATCTCCCTGAGAGAGAGAGAGAGAGGGAGGACTGAGAGACACCAGTCAGTGTACAGATATCTCCCTGAGAGAGAGGGGACTGAGAGACACCAGTCAGTGTACAGATATCTCCCTGAGAGAGAGAGAGAGGGGACTGAGAGACACCAGTCAGGGTACAGATATCTCCCTGAGAGAGAGAGGGGACTGAGAGACACCAGTCAGGGTGTAAATAGCTGCGACTCTGCGCCAGTGTTCTCTGTGTTGCTCTCTCTCTCTCTGTCTCTCTCTCTAACTCCACTATTCCCCTCCCCTCCGCCAGGTCTGACGGACAGTGCCATGGCAGCCATTGCCCTCGCTGCTTCCTCGGTCGTCTCGCTGGCCGGTTCGCTGTACCTCGCCTACGTGCTGTTCCTCATCCTTCACGACTTCTGCCTGGTGTGCGTTACCACCTACGCCCTGAATGGCCTCCTGTTCCTCCTCAACTACAGGCGGCTGGTCCACCTTAACAGGGGCTGGCAACGGCAACGGGATAAGCAGGAGTGACCCCCGGGGTCCCCGAGGAGGGGAGTGAGAGGAGTGATCGGAGACGGGGAGCGATGGCAGGAGGGCGGAGAGGCAGGCTAATCTCGGGAACAATTGTGGGAGTGATTGTCGGCAGGAAGGGGAGTGATTGAGGGAGCGTGATTGCCTGGGTGTGAGTGGCGTGGAGGGGTGCCAGTGCGCGGCGGGGAGCGTGCGTAATTGTCACGGGATCTCCTGGGAGTGACGGAGGTCGGGGGAGGGGAGATCTGGGATGCGGAGGTAAGGGGTCAGGCAGGAGCAGCAGGAGTGACACGGTGAAGGGAACAATCTGTCGTGACAAAGCGATGCAGTGAAGCGTGTGAGAGTTGGCACAACTCACCAGCCTCCACCCATCTCTCATTAATGTATATTTTATTTTGTACAAAAAATATTACTCTGGGCCAAAGAATCAGAAACTAAATCATTGTCCTGTAACAATAACATGATAGATGTACACTGAGTGTATTAAAATATATATTTACACAAAGGCCTGGGCTCCGTATCCATTGTCACCGCGAGTGAGATTGTGAGACACTCCCCGCATAGCGCTGCCAGTGGCCGGAGGCTGCAACTACGCTGTGACTGTTGACATAGCGAAATCCAACAGGCAGATGTTGACACAGGAGTTCCACTGTTGCTGAGAGACGGACAGCTTATCACACACTGATAAAGGGGAGTGTCCTTCAGGCCGAAATCCTCACCCTTTCCTCACACATGCCGGAGATGTAACCCCACAATCCAGGCCGAGACTCCCCAGGCTGGCGCTGAGGGAGCCCCGCACTGCGGGAGAGTCAGTGAGGGAGAACTGCACTGTGGGAGGGTCAGTGAGGGATCGCCGCACTGTGGGAGGGTCGGCGAGGGAGCCCCGCGCTGTGGGGAGGGTCGGCGAGCGAGCCCCGCACTGTGGGGAGGGTCGGCGAGGGAGCCCCGCACTGTGGGGAGGGTCGGCGAGGGAGCCCCGCACTGTGGGGAGGGTCGGCGAGGGAGCCCCGCACTGTGGGGAGGGTCGGCGAGGGAGCCCCGCAGTGCGGGAGGGTCAGCGAGGGCGCCCCGCGCTGCGGGAGGGTCAGCGAGGGAGCCCCGCGCTGCGGGGAGGGTCAGTGAGGGAGCCCCGCACTGTGGGGAGGGTCAGTGAGGGAGTCGCGCGCTGCGGGAGGGTCAGTGAGGGAGCCCCGCACTGCGGGGAGGGTCAGTGAGGGAGTCCCGCACTGTGGGGAGGGTCAGTGAGGGAGCCCCGCACTGTGGGGAGGGTCAGCGAGGGAGCCCCGCACTACGGGAGGGTCAGCGAGGGCGCCCCGCGCTGCGGGAGGGTCAGCGAGGGAGTCCCGCACTGCGGGAGGGTCAGTGAGGGATCGCCGCACTTTGGGAGGGTCGGCGAGGGAGCGCCGCGCTGTGGGGAGGGTCGGCGAGCGAGCCCCGCACTGTGGGGAGGGTCGGCGAGGGAGCCCCGCACTGTGGGGAGGGTCGGCGAGGGAGTCCTGCACTGTGGGGAGGGTCGGCGAGGGAGCCCCGCAGTGCGGGAGGGTCAGCGAGGGAGTCCTGCACTGTGGGGAGGGTCAGTGAGGGAGTCCCGCACTGTGGGGAGGGTCAGTGAGGGAGTCCCGCACTGTGGGGAGGGTCAGTGAGGGAGTCCCGCACTGCGGGAGGGTCAGCGAGGGAGTCCTGCACTGTGGGGAGGGTCAGCGAGGGCGCCCCGCACTGCGGGAGGGTCAGTGAGGGAGTCCCGCACTGTGGGAGGGTCAGTGAGGGATCGCCGCACTGTGGGGAGGGTCAGCGAGGGAGCCCCGCGCTGCGGGAGGGTCAGCGAGGGAGCACTGTTCTCTCTCACACTCCAGTCTGTTGTGAATATTGCTGTAAACCTTTGTCCATCGCCGCTGGCTCAGTCGTCCCAGATTCCTTCAGAGTCGTTGCCACTCAGACTGTGGCCCCTCCCCGGAGCCGCGAGCTGATCGAGAAACACTTTAGCTGAGGACTGAGATACCTGGAGGATCTGTGGGTGTTTCCCTCCCCCCCCCTGTAGAGAGACGGTGAAGAGGGGTTCGAATTGAGGCGTTTCTGAATCAGGAAGTCATTCCCATTGAGAGTTCTGGTCTCAGGAGCGATCTCCACTTTGGGAGCAATAACAGAGAGACAGATTATTACCTGGATGGGTGTAAATTGAGAGAGGCGGATACTCAGCGAGACCTCGGAGTCCTCGTCCATCGGTCTCTGACAGTAAGCGGGCAGGTACAGCAGGCAGGAAAGAATGGCCTTCAGAGCGAGAGGATTGGGGTGCAGGGACAGGGATGTTTTACTGCAATCGCACAGGGTGAGGCCACACCTGGAGTATTGGGAGTCTCCGTATCTGAGGAAGGATGTTCCTCGCTACAGAGGCGGGGGGGGCACAGCGAGGGGTTTCCCAGGCTGATCCCTGGCTCCGTCGACACGAGGAGAGACTGAGTGGGTTGGGATTCTGTTCACCGGGGATTGGAAGAGGGGGGGATCCGATAGAAACTTATCAAATTCGGAACAGGGTTAGACAGGGTGGGAATGTTCCCCGTGGTGCGGGGGGGGGGAGTCCAGAACCCGGGGGGGGGTCACAGTTTGAGGATAAGGGGGTGAACCTTATAGGGACGGAGGGTGAGGGGGGAAATGTCCTCACCCAGAGGGTGGGGGATTCACTCCCACGGGAAGGAGTCAGGGATAAAACAATGTGGGATTTCGGGAAGGGATGGGATTTGGCTCTCAGGGATGGAGGGATATTGGGGGGGGGGGTCAGGATATTAAATTGGATAATCAGCCACGATCGTAATGAATGGGGTAGGCAGGCTGGAAGGGGCCAAATGGCCTCCTCCTGCTGCTAGTTTGCAGTGACGGCGGGGGGGTGAGAGAGGTAGAAAGGTTTTTGATTTGATTTATTATTGTCGCGGGTATCGGGATACAGTGAAAAGTATTGTTTCTTCTTCGCTGTACAGACAAAGCATACCCTTCATAGAGTACAGAGGAGAGAAGGAAAGGAGAGGGTGCAGAATGTGGTGTTACAGTCACAGCGAGGGTGTAGAGAAAGATCAGCTTAATATTTGGTTTGATTTATTATTGTCACGTGTATCGGGACACAGTGAAAAGTATTGTTTCTTGCGCGCTGTACAGACAAAGCATACCGTTCATAGAGAAGGAAAGGAGAGGGTGCAGAATGTAGTGTTACAGTCACAGCGAGGGTGTAGAGAAAGATCAGCTTAATGCGAGGTAGGTCCATTCAAAAGTCTGACAGCAGCAGGGAAGAAGCTGTTCTTGAGTCGGTCGGTACGGGACCTCAGACTTTTGTACCTTTTCCCCCGACGGAAGGAGAGAGAATGTCCGGGGTGCGTTTGGGTGGGGGGGTCCTCGATTATCCCGGCTGCTTTTCCCCGAGGCAGCGGGAAGTGTAGAGGGAGTCAATGGATGGGAGGCTGGTTTGGGTGATGGGATTGGGGGCTACATTCACCACCCTTTTGTAGTTCCTTGCGGTCTTGGGCAGAGCAGGATCCCAGACCGAGCTGTGATACATCCGGAAAGGATGCTTTCTATGGGGGGCATCTGTAAAAGTTGGTGAGAGTCCGTAGCGGACATGCCAAATTTCCTTAGTCTCCTGAGAAAGTAGAGGCGTTGGTGGGGCTTTCTTGACTATAGTGTCGGCGTGGGGAGGGACCAGGACAGGTTGTTGGTGATCTGGACACCTAAAAACTTGAAGCTCTTTCTACTTCAGCCTCATAATACCATTAAGTCATCAATATCCCCCTTAATGGCGCAGATCGTTGTCGACCTTTGTGTACAGCCCAGCCTGGAGCGGCGAGGGCAGTTCCAGAGAGAGAGAGAGAGCCGCAGGGGGGAGAGTTTGAGAGCTGGTACAGTGGCGTTGGCAATAGCTAGCCCAAGACATGACCTGAACCCTTTGGCTTTTGGAAGGTCCAATGCATTTAGGAACCATACATTAAATGGCAGAACCCTTAGGAGTATTGGTCGGCAGAGGGATCTGGGCATACAGATACACAGAGTATTGATAGGCAAAGGGATCTGGGCGTACAGGCACACAGAGTATTGATAGGCAGAGGGATCTGGGCGTACAGGCACACAGAGTATTGATAGGCAGAGGGATCTGGGCGTACAGGTACACAGAGTATTGATAGGCAGAGGGATCTGGGCGTACAGGCACACAGAGTATTGATAGGCAGAGGGATCTGGGCGTACAGGCACACAGAGTATTGATAGGCAGAGGGATCTGGGCGTACAAGAACACAGAGTATTGATAGGCAGAGGGATCCGGGCGTATAGATACACAGAGTATTGATAGGCAAAGGGATCTGGGCGTACAGATACACAGAGTATTGATAGGCAGAGGGATCTGGGCGTCCAGGTACACAGAGTATTGATAGGCAGAGGGATCTGGGCGTACAGGCACACAGAGTATTGATAGGCAGAGGGATCTGGCGTACAGATACACAGAGTATTGATAGGCAGAGGGATCTGGGCGTACAGGCACACAGAGTATTGATAGGCAGAGGGATCTGGGCGTACAGGTACACAGAGTATTGATAGCCAGAGGGATCTGGGCGTACGGGTACACAGAGTATTGATAGGCAGAGGGATCTGGGCGTACAGGTATACAGAGTATTGATAGGCAGAGGGATCTGGGTGTACAGGTGCACAGAGTATTGATAGGCAGAGGGATCCGGGCGTACAGATACACAGAGTATTGATAGGCAGAGGGATCTGGGTGTACAGGTACACAGAATATTGATAGGCAGAGGGATCTGGGCATACAGGCACACAGAGTATTGATAGGCAGAGGGATCTGGGCGTACAGGCACACAGAATATTGATAGGCAGAGGGATCTGGGCGTACAGATACACAGAGTATTGATAGGCAGAGGGATCTGGGTGTACAGGTACACAGAGTATTGATAGGCAGAGGGATCTGGGCGTACAGATACACAGAGTATTGATAGGCAGAGGGATCTGGGCGTACAGGTACACAGATCACTGAAAGTGGCAATGCAGGTGGAGAAGGTGGTCAAGAAGGCATACGGCAATGCTTGCCTTCATCGGCCGGGGCACTGAGTTTCAAAATTGGCAAGTCATGTTATAGAACTTTCGTGAGGCCACACTTGGAATATAGTGTTCAATTCTGGTCGCCACAGAAGGATGTGGAGGCTTTGGAGAGGGTTACAGAAAAGATCTACCAGGATGTTTGCCCCTGGTTATGGAGGGCATTAGCTATGAGGAGAGGTTGGAGAAACTCGGTTTGTTCTCACTGGAGGTTGAGGGGGAGACCTGATAGAAGATGATGAGGGGCAGAGTGGATAGTCAGAAGCTTTTTCCCCCAGAGTCAATTACGCGGGGGGGCACAGGGTTGAGGTGCGTGGGGAAAAGTTTAAAGGAGATGTATGAGGCAGATTTTTTACACAGAGGGTGGTGGGTGCCTGGAACTCACTGCCCAGGGAGGTAGTGGGAGCAGCTACAATCGTGGCATTTAAGGAGTAACTGTATGGATAAGTGAATAAGACGGGATACGGACTCTGTAAGTGCACACAGTTTGAGTTTAGGCTGGCATCGTAGGTTTGGAGGGACAAAAGATTCTTAATCCCAAATATTTTTTATTTTATTGAATTCAAACGCCACCAGCTGCCGTGGCAGGATTCGAACCCAGGACATTTATAGAGTTTCTGGATTAATAGACTAGCGATAATACCACTGAGCCATCACCTTCCCCACGCAGTTCAGGATCTCAGAATGTTGCACAATGCTCTACACTCACTTAACTACTTGGGGCATTGTCGCAATCTACAACAGTCGATTTGCACAGCAAGTTTAAAATTTATTTATTAGTGTCACAAGTAGGCTCCAAGGAGGTTACTGTGAAAATTCCCCAGTCGCCACACTCTGGTGCCTGTTTGGGTACACGGAGGGAGAATTTAACATGGGCCAATGAACCTAGCCTGCACATCTTAAGAACATAAGAAACAGGAGCAGGAGTTGGCCATCTAGCCCCTCGAACCTGCCCCGCCGTTCAATAAGATCATGGCTGATCTGAAGTGGCTCAGTTCCACATTCCCGCCCTCTCCCCATAACCCTTAATCCCCTCTCTTATCAAAAACCCATTAACCCGCGTCTTAAAAATATTTAGCGAGGCAGCCTCCACCACTTCAACGGGCAGAGAATTCCAGAGATTCACCACCCTTTGAGTGAAGAAGTTCCTCCTCAACTCTGTTCTAAACTGCCCCCCACTTATCCTGAGGCTGTGCCCTCTAGTCCTGCTGTCCTTTCTGAGCGGGAAGAATCTCTCTACCTCTATCCTATCCATCCCATTCATCATCTTGTCCGTCTCAATGAGATCTCCCCTCATCCTTCTAAACTCCAACGAGTACAAGCCTAGTTTATTCAGCCTCTCCTCATAGCTCAACCCCCTCAACTCTGGTATCAGCCTAGTAAACCTCCTCTGCACTCCCTCCAAGGCCAAAATATCCTTGCGTAAGTGCGGTGACCAAAACTGCACACAGTACTCCAGCTGCGGCCTCACCAGTGCCTGTACAGTTGCAGCAAGACCTCTCTACTTTCATATTCAATCCCCCTCGCTATGAAGGCCAGCATCCCATTCGCAATAAGGGACTTAGTGTCCAAAGATGCTCAGGTTAGGTGGATTGGCCATGCTAAATTGTCCCTTAGTATCCAAAGATGTGCAGGTTAGGTGGATTGGCTGTGCTGAATTGTCCCTTAGTGTCCAAAGATGTGTAGGTTAGGGTGGATTGGCTGTGCTAAATTGTCCCTTAGTGTCCAAAGATGTGTAGGTTAGGGTGGATTGGCCGTGCTAAATTGTCCCTTAGTGTCCAAAGATGTGTAGGTTAGGGTGGATTGGCCATGCTAAATTGTCCCTTAGTGTCCAAAGATGTGTAGGTTAGGGTGGATTGGCCGTGCTAAATTGTCCCTTAGTGTCCAAAGATGTGTAGGTTAGGGTGGATTGGCCGTGCTAAATTGTCCCTTAGTGTCCAAAGATGTGTAGGTTAGGGTGGATTGGCCGTGCTAAATTGTCCCTTAGTGTCCAAAGATGTGTAGGTTAGGGTGGATTGGCCGTGCTAAATTGTCCCTTAGTGTCCAAAGATGTGTAGGTTAGGGGGGATTGGCTGTGCTAAATTATCCCTTAGTGTCCAAAGATGTGTAGGTTAGGGTGGATTGGCCATGCTAAATTGTCCCTTAGTGTCCACAGCTGCAGAACCCCAAAAAAAGGTGGCCCTGTGGGGACCAGGGTGACCTGGTGAACAAGGTCTCCGTGTCCTGGGAGAGTTGGCGCCAAAAAATCCCATTCATTCATTCATGGCCAAGAGGGTGAGCGGGAGCAACCATGCACCCTGGAGCTAGGCAAAGGCTGGGAGGGGGGATTTAAACCAAATATGCCCACTCAGTGGAGTATTGCCAATCAAATGCAGATCTCTGAAGATAATAAAGGAAATGTGATTAGAACATATTGTATCCCTGGAGTGAAAACTGCCATTTAAAGAGAAATCTGAGCCAGGATTTGTTAGTTTGTTCCCTGTCCTCCCCCGTCTCAACTATGGTGGAGCCCAGACCTGAGTCCCCGGCATCGTCCATTCATGGTGCTGTTGGTGGGGGGAATAGAAAAGATATAATATATTTTTGAAAGAGAAAGGAACACTGCCAAAATGAAACGTGGCTTAACTGAGAGAGTTACTAATAGTGTAGCGCGACTGATAGAGGGTATGATGAATAAAATCAGTTTAAAGCAACTTGGCTTTGGCAACGTCCCCCCATTGGGTCACATTGCGAGGTAGTAGAGGCCGGGAACCTGCTGTCTTGCATTGGGGAGGTCACATGGTGCGGGCGATACCACTCTCTGGAGAGGGGAGGACGGAGGGAGATGGTACAGCCCTTTGTCTAGCAGGGAGGGATCACGTGGCTCACTGTGAATGGATGGTACCAAATCAGGGCGCGGATGGGGGGTGGGGAATGAGAAAGGAAGGGAGATGGTACACTCCTTTGTGCAACTGCGGAGAGATCACGTGGCTGCCCGAGCGGGCTGTACCACTATGGGGAATGGGGAGAGGGGTGGCCTAATTTCAAATGTTGTCATAAGAGGATTAAAATAGGCCAAGGCGCAGGCGGTCTTCCATCAGATGTAATAGAATTCCTTAAAATAATTCATCTTTTGCCTCTTAGGGGATTATAAGCGGCGTGAAGTGCACATTGGTGACATTGATTCCAACTGCGCACCCCCGTCCCTTGCATGGTGTAGAGTACAGCGGAGGGGGCGATGAGCTGGGACCGAATGGTCGCGTCCGCCCGCCTAGACCCGGCCCCTCTCGGAAGCGAGACGCTCAGTCGGAGCAGGGGCTCCGAGAGGAACGGAAGGATGGCCTCCAACGGTAAGGATGGCGAGTAGGCCGCAGGCTTGGGGAGCCCCCCTCCCCCTCAGTTGGGTGCGGCGTAGAGGGGAAGTAGGGAAGGGGAAAAAATGGTGTTTATTCCTATTCTTTGGACGCGTTTGAAGCTTTTATTCCCTTAGGCTACGGAAGATTTAACTCCTGTTTTTATTTTATCCCCCTTTCGAATTGCGGAGCCGGCGCCATTTTGAACCCTCTCTTCCATCGTCTTTACCGCTTTTTAATTTTTTTTCTTTTCCTCTTATTCCCCCTTTCATCGTCTGTTTTTCTTCAGTCTCCCCTTAATTTTTTTTTAAACTGCACGCGAAGGCGATGGTGGAGTGGGGAGGGGGAGGAAATGTCAAGTGCGCCACAAGGAGAGAGAGCAAACGGGGCGGCCGCCGCCATTTTGTCTCCATCCATCGGGCGCCCGCTTGGGTAACCTCTCTCCTTTTTTTTCCCTTTCGTATTTCCAAGATGTCCGCCGCTCCCTTCAGCCCCGCCCATCCGCCCGCCCCTCCCTCCCATCCGCACGCCAGGATGATGGCGGATGAGTTCGCCTCAACCTCGGAGCCCTCCGGTCGCCATCTTGTTTCCTCCCTCACCTTGCCCATCTTTCCCGCTTTACTTTCCCTTCTCTCCGTTGCCCATCCTCAATCCAAAAGCTCCGAGGGATGTCACCCCGACTCCCCTCCGGCTTTTCAGGCCGGTCGGGTAGCGGTCCGTCCCCTCCCCGGGCAGGATGGCATCGGATGCTGTCGGTGGGGGTGGGAGGGGGTATACAATGGCGGCTCTGTCTCTCTCTTTCTCTCCCCCCCTCCCCTTATTCCTCGGACATCCGGGCCCCTCTGGTCCGCCAACGTCACGACGCCGGGGGGGCTTCCCCGGCCTCTGACGTCATCGCGTAGGGGCTCCCCTTTCTCCGAGAGCGGAAGTCGTTCGTGCCTGCCTTTTGTATGGGGGGGAATGGGTTGGAGGGTTAAATATTGGGGGGAGGATGGTAGGTGGAATGAGGGATTACAGGAGTTAAGGAATGGGGAACTAGTGGAATAGAAGGGGATGGGGGGTTAAGGAATGGGGAACTAGTGGAATAAAAGGGGACGGGGGGGTTAAGGAATGGGGAACTAGTGGAATAAAAGGGGACGGGGGGGTTAAGGAATGGGGAACTAGTGGAATAAAAGGGGACGGGGGGGTTAAGGAATGGGGAACTAGTGGAATAAAAGGGGACGGGGGGTTAAGGAATGGGGAGTTGGAATAAAAGGGGACAGGGGGGTTAAGGAATGGGGAGTTGGAATAAAAGGGGACGGGGGGGTTAAGGAATGGGGAGCTGGAATAAAAGGGGACGGGGGGGTTAAGGAATGGGGAGCTGGAATAAAAGGGGACGGGGGGTTAAGGAATGGGGAGTTGGAATGAAAGGGGACGGGGGGGTTAAGGAATGGGGAGCTGGAATAAAAGGGGACGGGGGGGTTAAGGAATGGGGAGTTGGAATAAAAGGGGACGGGGGGGTTAAGGAATGGGGAGTTGGAATAAAAGGGGACGGGGGGGTTAAGGAATGGGGAGCTGGAATAAAAGGGGACGGGGGGGTTAAGGAAGAGGGACCTGGAATAAAAGGGGACGGGGGGGGGTTAAGGAAGGGGGAGCTGGAATGAAAGGGGACGGGGGGGTTAAGGAAGAGGGAGCTGGAATGAAAGGGGACGGGGGGG
The DNA here is from genome assembly GCF_965287045.1 of Carcharhinus amblyrhynchos. Classification (NCBI taxonomy): domain Eukaryota; kingdom Metazoa; phylum Chordata; class Chondrichthyes; order Carcharhiniformes; family Carcharhinidae; genus Carcharhinus; species Carcharhinus amblyrhynchos. The sequence continues at coordinate 32,307 of NW_027650785.1, forward strand.
TTAAGGAAGAGGGAGCTGGAATGAAAGGGGACGGGGGGGTTAAGGAAGAGGGAGCTGGAATGAAAGGGGACGGGGGGGTTAAGGAAGAGGGAGCTGGAATAAAAGGGGACGGGGGGGTTAAGGAAGGGGGAGCTAGAATGAAAGGGGACGGGGGGGGTTAAGGAAGGGGGAGCTGGAATGAAAGGGGACGGGGGGGTTAAGGAAGAGGGAGCTGGAATGAAAGGGGACGGGGGGGGTTAAGGAAGAGGGAGCTGGAATGAAAGGGGACGGGGGGGTTAAGGAAGAGGGAGCTGGAATGAAAGGGGACGGGGGGGGTTAAGGAAGAGGGAGCTGGAATGAAAGGGGACGGGGGGGTTAAGGAAGAGGGAGCTGGAATGAAAGGGGACGGGGGGGTTAAGGAAGAGGGAGCTGGAATAAAAGGGGACGGGGGGGTTAAGGAAGGGGGAGCTGGAATAAAAGGGGATGGGGGGGTTAAGGAAGGGGGAGCTGGAATAAAAGGGGACGGGGGGGTTAGTTGGTGGAATAAATGGGTATAGATACAAGCAGGCTCTTTCCACTGAGGCTAGGGGAGGGAAAAAACCCGAGGGCATGGATGAAGGGAGAAAAATTTTTCAAGGGAATATTAGGAGGGGGCTTCTTCACGCAGAGAGTGGTGGGAGTGTGAAATGAGCTGCCGGATAAAGTGGTAAATGCGGGCTCACTTTTAACGTTTAAGAAATACTAGGGACGGGTTCATGGATGAGAGGGGTGTGGAGGGATATGGTCCTGGTGCAGGTCGGTGGGACTAGGCAGAAAAATGGTTCGGCACAGGCAAGAAGGGCCAAAGGGCCTGTTTCTGGGCTGTAAACTTTCTGGTTCTGAAAGGGGATGGAGGATTAAGGAATAGGGAACTGGTGGAATAAAAGGGATTGCATGGTTAAGGAGTGGGGAACTGGTGGATTAAAAAGGGGATGGTGGATTAAGGAATGGGGAATTGGTGGAGTAAAGGAGTTCGGAGGGTTAAAAAAATGGGGAACTGGTGGAATAAAGGGGTGGAAGGTTGAGGAATTGATGGAATAAAAGGGGTTACGGGGTTAAGGAATGGGGAATCGATGGAATAAAAAGGGTGGGGTATCAAGGGGATCCGCTAATTGCTGGGGGTAAACAGTTACGGGGCAATAAGGGTGGCACAGCTTTGTATTTTCGTGGGTCCCACTAAGGTCACCTTCTGTGGGGGATGCAGGACCAGTTTGTGCCCCCCTCCACTTCTCCGTTAAGGCAGTTTTTTAAAATAAATGTTTTATTAATTGTGCCGGTTAGGTGGATTGGCCAGGCCATATTGACCCTTAGTGTTGGGGTGGGGTTAACATGGGGTTACGGAAATAGGGCCTGGGTGGGTTGTGGTTAGTACAGACTCTGGGCCAAATGGCCACCTTCTGCACTGCAGGGATTCTATGGCATGTAGGCTTACCTTTTCACTGCAGTGAAGTTACTGTGAAACTCCGAGTCACCACATTCTGGCGCCTGCTCTGGTAACAATGAACAGGGAGAATTTACCACGTCCAGTGGAGTCTGACCAGCATGTAGGAGAGAACCAGAAAGAGAGAGGATATGTAGACTCAAGTTGGAAATGGAACCCAGGTCCCTGGTGCAATGAGGCAGTACTAATAGCAATGCTGCCCATTTCATAGATCCTGGTGTTTTAGGAGACCATTTGGCCCATTGAGCATGCATTGACAAGAATACCACCCAGACCCTGTCCTATCCCTGTAACCCCAAATATTTTAACCCCCCTCATCTCCCTGACACCAGGGGGCCTGGGCCAATCCACCTAACCCCCGTATCTTTAGACTGTGGGAGGAAACCCACACAGGCACTCACCTGAGGTCAGAATTGAACCCTGGTGCATCAGTGCTGACCATGTGCTGCCTGCTTTCTGTTAGTGGTTTGCCCCCTCCTCTGTTTCCACTCCCCCCTCCCCACTCCCTCAATCCCACCCCAAGTTTCCTCCATTGAGGTAGCTTGTCTCCAGTCTCTGAGACAGTCTGTCCATGGAGGTGATGGCCTTAGTGGTATTACTGCTGGTCTATTAGTCCAAACATTCAGCTAATGTTCTGGGGACCTCGGGTTCGAATCCCACCCACAGCAGATGGTGGAATTTGCACTCAATTTAAAAAAAAATCTGGAATTAAGAATCTGCTAATGACCGTGAAACCATTGTCGATTGTCAGAAAAGCACATCTGTTTCACTAATGTCCCTTTAGGGTTGGAAATCTGCTGTCCTTACCCTGGTCTGGCCTACATGTGACTCCAGAGCCACAGCAATGTGGTTGACTCAACTGCCCTCTAAAGGATAACGAGGGATGGGTCATAAGTGCTGGGCTAGCAGCAACACCCATGAAAGAATTTAAAATGTGACGTCTTGTTGCACTGTGGGTATTCTGACCCAAACAGATGGGTGACATTGGGCCAGTTCACAGATCGTACAATCCCTACAGTGCAGAAGGAGGCTATTTGGCCCATCGAGTCTGTACTGACCACAATCCTATCCCCATAACCCCACACATTTAGAGAGAAAACGCTGGAAAATTTCAGCAGGCCTGGCAGCACCTGTAAAGAGCTGGCATTTTGAGTCCAGGTGACGCTTGGTCAAACCCCCACACATCTACTCAACAGGTTCCCCTCCCCCTGGCACTAAGGGGCAACTTGGCACAACTAGTCCACCTGACCTGCACACCTTTGGACTGAGGGAGGAAACTGGTGCAGACACGGGCAGTGACCCAAGCTGGGAATCGAACCTGGGTCACTGACGCTGAGAGGCAGCAGTGCTAACCCACTGTGCCACACACATAACGTCTGTCATTGGGAAAATGTCTAAAGCGTCCCAGTGAATAAAATGTAATAGTGCATTGAAGAACATGGGGGGGGGGAGAGAAATGGTTTGAAAATATGTTGGATGATCAGCGATGGTTATAATAAATGGCAGAGCAGGCTTGAAGGGCTTCTTAGATAAAAAGGAATTAGTAGATGTGATGTACTTAAATTTCCCATAAGTACCGTGCAAAAGACGGTGGTGCTGTTGGGTGGTATCTTGGTATGAGGATTGGCGAAATGAGAGACCGTTGGGGAAAAGAGAGGCATTTTGGGATGGTGAAGTATAACTAGAGGAGTGCCACAGGGATCTGTGCTGTAAGTATTTGACAACATATGTTCATGACTTGTACAGGGGAAGTGAATATACAATTACCAAGTTTGCGGGTGATACAGAACGAAATAGGGAGATAACTGGCGAGGATGGCAGTCATCATGGGGATATAGACCAGTTAGATAGTACTATTTGAGGGGGGAAGGGGCAGTTGTGCACTTTAGGAAGAATAAGAGCTGAGGGTTATCTAAACGGAGAAGAGCTGCAGAATGTGGTGACACAAAGATTTGTGGATCCTCGTGCTAGTGGGTGGGTTCCTTCAGGGAAGGAAAATTGGCCTTTATTTCCGAGGGAACAGAATATATAAATAGGGAAGTGTCACAAACTATATACAGCCCCTGAGTTAGACCTCACCTGGAATACCGTGAAGTGTTTTTGTTCCCTCTCGGGGACAGAGACACTGGTAGTGGAGGCTGTCTGGAGAATGGAGGGACGCTCTTAGAGGTGGTGGAGTTGGTTCGGCACGTACTGATCGGGGTTTAGAAGAATGAGACTTGACCTTTATTGAGACTTATTGGATTAAAGAACAACACAGCACGGAAAACAGGCCCTTTGGCCCAACGAGCCCGCGCTGCCGCTGTAACATTGTGAGTCCCCTTGTCTACGCCTATGGCACTCCACATTGGAAACCAGATTGAGGGGAGACTAATTTAGGGACAATTTGATTACACCAATCAGCCCAAGAGCACGTCTTTGGGGTGTGGGAGGAAACAGTAGAACCCTGAGAATCCAATAAACCCTGTTTTCCTTTGTTCTCCCCACCGACGAGCCCTCCTGTCATATAGAGGTACTACCCCTCACCGCCCCCCTCACCAATCCACACAAGACAAAACTTAACACCAGTAATTTTTAAGAAAAAGGCCTAGGAGGCAAGAATATGACAAGCCACGGTATAAGGGTGAGGCATCGCAGGGAGCAGCAAGGATTGGACGTGAGCTGAAAGAAAAGGGGACATGTCCTTAAAACCAGACACCCCCACCCCCAAAGTGGGTGAGTCAAGGGCTATAGGGGACATAATCTCACCCATTGTAGGAGGAATTCCTTCAAAGGGAAGTGGATCTGGGATTATTGACTGCAGAAAGCTTGAGTGGCTGGATCATTGATTTATGTTCGAGGGTAAACTGCAAATCGAAACTGGATCTTTGGTGCTATGGGGTAGCAGCACTAACCACTGTCCATGCTGTCCGGTTATCATCTCATTGTATTGTGGTAGACTGATGAGTGCCAGCATTTCAGAGGCATGCAGTTGGGTTGTTCAGTGTGACCACACCTTGCGGGAGTTTTACTCTGTATCTAACCCCGTGCTGTACCTGTCCTGGAAGTGTTTGATGGGGGACAGTGTAGAGGGAGCTTTACTCTGTATCTAACCCCGTGCTGTACCTGTCCTGGGAGTGTTTGATGGGGGACAGTGTAGAGGGAGCTTTACTCTGTATCTAACCCCGTGCTGTACCTGTCCTGGGAGTGTTTGATGGGGGACAGTGTAGAGGGAGCTTTACTCTGTATCTAATCCCATGCTGTACCTGTCCTGGGAGTGTTTGATGGACAGTGTAGAGGGAGTAAGATTTAACATGTTCCCTTTTTAATTGTCCTCTAATATTGGCACATCTCCAGTGTTAGGCTTTGTTTTGAAGGGGTTGAGGTCCATCTTTGGCATTTAGTTATTTTTTTAAACCCTGTTCGCCGCTGTAGGGGACTGTGTAGGTGAGGGGATTCGGGGGGGTGTTGGAGAATGTGGATTGTCTGGAGAAAGGAGGCTGGTGTGGGGGCTGAGGGAATTCTGGAATGAGGCACCCTTGCGTGAGAGATTCTTGTGCAGAAAGGATCTGGTTTGGCAGATGGATATAGAGGAAAGATGCATGGGAGTTAGGAGCAAGAATAGGCCACTCAGCCCCTCAAACCCTGCTACCCCATTCAGTAAGATGATGAATAATCTGATTGGAACCCTCAAGCCCACATTTGGGTTGTTCCACTCTCCCGTCACAATCTAGCGTTGCTTTAGACTCTATTACCACTGCCTTTTGAGGAAGAAGGTTCTGGAACCTCACCACCCTCTGGGGAAAAAAAATCCTTCGTCTGAAATGGGGAAGTCCTTGTTTTTGAACAATGACCCTCCCACCCCCTGGTTCTCCCACAAGAGGAAATGTCCATTCCACATCCACCCTGTCCAAGGGTCCTCAAATTTCGAACTTGTAGGGATTTCGTCACCCCTTCGATCCGCTGGAGTCGGGAGAAGTGTAACTTTCCTGACTGCCTCGTAGGAAAGTCTGCCCGTTCCTGGTGTTGGTCAGGTAAACCTTCCCTGAATACTTCCAACACCTTTACGTATTTCCTTAAATAAGGAGATCGATACTGTACACAATACTCCAGATGTTTATTTTTCAGTTTATTCATGTCATACGTAGGGCATACATTAAGAACATAAGAAATAACATAAGAACATAAGAAATAGGAGCAGGAGTAGGCCATCTAGCCCTTCGAGCCTGCCCCGCCATTCAATAAGATCATGGCTGATCTGTCGCTGCTCAGTTCCACTTTCCCGCTTTCTCCCCATAACCCTTAATCCCCTCTCTTATCAAAAACCCATCAACCCGCGTCTTAAAAATATTTAGCGAGGCAGCCTCCACCACTTCAACGGGCAGAGAATTCTAGAGATTCACCACCCTTTGAGTGAAGAAGTTCCTCCTCAACTCCGTTCTAAACCGCCCCCCTTTTATCTTGAGGCTGTGCCCCCTAGTCCTACCGTCTTTTTTGAGCGGGAAGAGTCTCTCCACCTCTATCCTATCCATCCCATTCATCATCTTATACGTCTCAGTGAGATCTCCCCTCATTCTTCTAAACTCTAACGAGTACAAGTCTAGTTTATTCAGCCTCTCCTCATAGCTCAACCCCCTCAACTCCGGTATCAGCCTAGTAAACCTCCTCTGCACTCCCTCCAAGGCCAAAATATCTTTGCGCAGGTGCGGCGCCCAAAACTGCACACAGTACTCCAGCTGCGGCCTCACCAATGCCCTATACAGCTGCAGCAAGACCTCCCTACTTTTATATTCAATCCCCCTCGCTATGAAGGCCAACACTGCAATGAAGTTACTGTGAAAATCCCCTAGTCGCCACACCTCTGGCGCTTGTTCTGGTTACACTGAGGGAGAATTTAGCACGGTGAATCCACCTAATCGGACTGTGGGAGGGAACCGGAGCACCCTGGAGGAAGCCCACGCAGACACGGGAAGAATGTGTAGACTCCACACAGATGGTGACCCAGGGCTGGAAATTGAACCTGGCTCCCTGGCGTTGAGACAGCAGTGCTAACCCACGCTCTGCCACCGTCCGATCTCAGTAAGGCTCGAGCACCCCCTCTCCTATCTTTTGTAATCAATTCCTCACACGGGGAATACTTTGACACTGTGTTCTGTGAAGGGATATTCGAGCGTGAGCTTGGTCAGAAGGCAGTCTTTTAGGAGCAGCTTAGAGGGGAAGAGTTTTAAGGAGAGGGAGAAGGGGACTTGGCAGAAGTTAGTCAGTTAAGACTTTATAACCAGTCGTTTGGCTCCCGCTGAGTGAGACCCTTGCAGCACGTCTGACACCAGGGATCTTGGGTTAAAGTGCTCCATGTCCCTTCCGCTGCACTCCCATGCTTTTCTCTCTGATTCCATTGAGATGTTTCCTGTGTTGAGAAATCTTTCCCCTGTTCAGGCAGCGTTGGATCTGTGTGGGTGTCACCATCACGTAACAACAATAATTGAAGTTCTTTCTTTCTTTCCTAACAGCAGACCTTGGAAACTACGGACAATCCGCCCCCCAGAGGTGAGTTGACTATTTGCCCGTGGTGGGCTTTGTGCTGTGCTTCATTCCGGGACGGTCCTGTTTTCTTTCCCACCTTGTTTAACCTGCCGTCACTGTTCTCTCCCACAGCTACGGGGCCTATAACACTCAGCCTGGCCAGGGTGGGGGCTACACACAACCTCCACCCCAGGGTTACAGCCATCAGGGTTACGGCGGTTATGGACAGAGCAGCGACACGTCCGGCTACGGTCAGAGTGGCGGTTACAGTTCATCTTACAGCCAGGCACAGACTGGTACGTTGCTGCCAGGTGGGGTGGGTTTGGGGGGTGGGGGGGGGGTGCAGGTTGGCCCTTGTGCTTATTACAGAGCCGTGGTTTCCCCTCACAGTGGCAGGTCTTGTTGATGAGGGACCTGCAGGAGGGGGAAGGATGAGGATGGTTTCTCCTTTCTCTTGCAGCCACTGCTGACTATTCCCCTGCTGTGCCGGGGATGTAAATTTGTGTGTGCGTGCCCGACTTCCTGAATTTCCGTGTGGTTTTTTGGCTATGTCAACAGTCACGGTGAGGTTGCAGGAGACTGCCACTGGGGTGGTGTTGTTGGCGGAGTCCCCCAGCCTCTGCGCGCCCCCCCCCTTACACAGGGGTGGGGGAAGAATGCGCTAACCAGGCAGGGCTGTGTTGACTTGTACAGCAGGGGTCCCAGTTCCACCTGCTGTGCCTGGGCTAGCTCTGACAGAGCCGCCTTTCTCAAATACTGAATTGTGACTTTTTTTTGCAGTGAATGTGTGTCATTCTCTGGTGTCTCTGATCGTGTCTTTGTGCTTTGGCAGGGTATGGGAGCCAGCCACCTTCCCAAGGCTACAGTCACTCCAGCCAGGGTGGCTACGGTTCAACGGGATACGGAAGTGCCCAGACTTCCCAGAGCTCCTATGGGCAGCAATCATCTTACCCGGGCTATGGGCAACAGACAACCTCGACCTCTTCACCTGGCAGGTGAGTTCCCAGAGTGGGGGAAAGGACAGTGTATCTAACGTACTGTGACACCTGGTCCCGGGGGGGGGGGGGGGGGGGGTGTAGAGGACAGTGTATCTAACGCACTGTGACACCCAGTCCCAGAGGGGGGGGGAAAGGACAGTGTATCTAACACACTGATACCCGGTCCCAGAGCGGGGGGAAAGGACAGTGTATCTAACGCACTGTGACACCCGGTCCCAGAGAGGGGGATAGGACAGTGTATCTAACGCACTGTGACACCCGGTCCCAGAGTGGGGGAAAGGACAGTGTATCTAACGCACTGTGACACCCAGTCCCAGAGTGGGGGAAAGGACAGTGTATCTAACGCACTGTGACACCCGGTCCCAGAGTGGGGGAAAGGACAGTGTATTGAACATGTTTGCTCTGTAACAATTCCTTTTTTCTCGTCTTCTCTCCCTGATAACAGCTACGGGGGGACGAATTCGCAATCGAGCGGTTATGGTCAGCCCCAGGGAAGTGGTTACGGCCACCAGCAGAGCTCCTATGGTCAGCAACAGGGCTCATATGGTCAGCAGCAAAGCTCTTACGGTCAACAGCAAAGCTCGTATGGTCAGCAGCCGGGAGGGTATCAAACCCAGCAAGGAGGATATGGGCAACCAAGCCAGTACAGTGGGAGTGGCGGCAGCGGTGGAGGTGGCGGTTCCTCTGGAGGAGGTATGCTGAGGGGGTGGGGGGGAATAAACTCCCTCAGCTTGGGTCACTGGGAGGGGGTACGTCATGAGGTACGGGGAACCAAATCTGGGACTGATTCTGTAGGCACGTGTGATAACTACAGCGGGTACGACGGACAGAGGGAGAGGAGCAGGAGTGCCTGTCCAGGCCACTCTGCCCCTCAACATGATTGTGCCCGATCTCCTGTCTGTCTCTTCTGCCCCTCGATTCCCCCCCCAGCAAGAGACCAAATGATGGAGTATCCGCGCCCCTCGAGAGGCAGAGAGTTTCCTTGATTCTCAAATAGCTGAGAGAAGACAGTTCCCCCTCATCTCAGTCCAAAATGGCTGCCCCCTAAGACTGTGGCCAGGGAAAGGCGCAAGGAAACCACCCTGTTGAAACCCCCCTTCGAGGGCTGTCTCAATGAGATTGCCTCCTACTCTTCAAAACTCCACAGCGTATGGAATTCACTCGGCCTCTTGTCTCAGGAGCAAGAAATGAATCTGGCCAGGAGAGCATGTTCTCGCAGGGATTGAACAGAGAACAGCGCAGGAACAGGCCCTTTGGCCCTCCCAAGCCTGCGCCATCATGTTTACCTATCTAATCAACTGCCTGGATCCCTCTATTCCCTGTCTGTTCATGTGTCTATCCAGATAAATCTTAAATGTGACTAACTTGTCTGCCTCGACCACCTCACTTGGCAGTGCATTCTGGGCCCCTGCCACCCCCTGTGTAAAAACAAACCCCCCCCAATCACCACCTTGAGCTTGTGCCCCTCCTCCTCATTGTTGTTCCTGCCCTGGGGGAAAAACTCCCAGCTCCTCGCCCTATTTCTGCCCCTCATAATTTTATAAACTTCCATCAGGGCGTCCCTCAGCCTCCGTCTTTTCAGGGAGAACAATCCCAGTTTATTCAGTCTCTCCTCGTAGCTAATACCCTCCATACCAGGGGAGAAAACCTTTTCTGTAACTCTCTCCCAAGCCCTCCATGTCCTTCTGGTGGTGACTGGAATTGGACGCAGTACTCCAAACGTGGCCTCACTGACGTTTTATACAACTAACATCATTTGCCAACTTCTATACTTGCCTGCCTTCATCGGCTGGGGCATTATGCTGTAAACTTTCTTCATCACCTTTTCCATCAGTGCTGCCAGTTTTAAGGATGTGTGGGCCTGTACTCCCAGCTCTGTGCCTGTGCTGCTGATGGTTCTGCCATTTATTTTGTGGTTCCTGTACAAATTGGATGTACCAAAAAGCAGAGTGGGTTTCTTCCCTCCACAGGAGGGGTGACACAGTGACGTGCGGGTGGGTGGGTGGGGCTGCGATCTGTAGAATTCTTCATCCCCTTTGCCCTTGAATCGCTTGTGGTCTGATTTTTTTTTTTGCCTTTGTTTTTTTTTCCTTCCTGTCTGGTCACCTGCAGGCGGATACAACCAGGACTCCAGCCCCTCGGGTAGTTACGGAGGCCAGGACCCCGGAGGCTACGGGGGACAGCCGGACAGTCGGGGCAGGGGCCGGGGGGGCGGCGGCGGTGGCTACAGCCGTGGCGGTGGTGGTGGCGGTGGCTTCGAGCGAGGTGGTGGAAGAGGAGGTCGTGGAGGTCGAGGCGGCGGGGGCATGGGGTAAGGGTCGCCGTCCGCTTAACCCCCTTTTTTTTTCTCAGTCGCGTGTCAACTAACTTGCTGTCTTTCACTCTGTGGGTGGGGGGTGGGGAGGGGGTGGTGGGAGGGTACATTTGTTGGGCGGGTGGGGGGGAGAAAGGAACTGTCTTGTCGGTTGCTGTTCAGGTTTAACATATCTATGGTGGTCACCATTAATGAGGGCTGCTGAGCCCTATAACATACACGATTAACAAAAGGTGTGCGTTGGACAGATTCTCTGTCCTGGGGATCTTCTCAAATGTTTGCTGCAGAAAGTGTTGATGTTTATTCTGTGCTTATTAAACTGTGGTGGTTTAAAGATTTTTCTTAAGGAAGGAAAGGTTGATGGGGGAGGGGGAAAAAAAACAGCACTGACCCTTGTTGCACCCAGCATGCCCCCTGGGTTGGTGCGTTTACATGTCCTGTGTGTGTGCGTGCCGTGTCTGTATTATTACGTTATCTTTTCGCTTGACGATACAGTGGTATCCTGTTCGAGGGAGGGGGAAGAAAAGGTTTTTGAGAACAACCAGGAGGTTTTAAAGCGGTTTGTCCGTGCTAGTCTCGGGGGTGGGGGGGGGGCAGAGGTTTGAGAGCGTTTGGAAGCTGTTTGAGCAGTGCCTCCGCCCCGTGACGGGAATGGGCGGCACCTCGGAAAACATAGATCCGATGGCCAGTTGTGCTTTGGTTTACTTCCCTCGCCCTTTGCCTGGTAATGGTCTTCTCTCCTCCACCCCTCCCCCCCCCTCCTCCTCCTCACATGCCGAGTGCCCTACGGCTTGCCTGGTGCCCCTGTAACCGCACGGGTAGCGCGCCTTTGGGAGTTTCGAACGCTGGGTTTGCCTCCCCCTCTTGTGTGGAGGTGGGGGAAAGGGCGACCTCGTCAAACTCGGGGTGCTTGCCCACTCCCCGTGCTTCGAGGGGGAGGCGGTGAGACTTGCCGTACAAGGTTTTTGGTGGGGGGGGAGAATGTGACCAGCATTGCCCCCTGCTGTTTGGGTGAGTACGTCTAAAGTCTGGGTAAACTGCAAGCAAAGTGTCTGTACATTTTTAAAGAGAGATATATATCAATGATATAAACAAAGAGTGCTGTCACCATGTTTCTGATGTTAACAAACTCTACAATTTTGTGTGTC
>NW_027650786.1:10000-43632 GCF_965287045.1 Carcharhinus amblyrhynchos
TTAGGTGGATTGGCCATGCTAAATTGTCCCTTAGTGTCCAAAGATGTGCAGGTTAGGTGGATTGGCCATGCTAAATTGCCCCTTAGTATCCAAAGATGTGCAGGTTAGGTGGATTGGCCATGCTAAATTGCCCCTTAGTGTCCAACGATGTGCAGGTTAGGTGGATTGGCCATGCTAAATTGTCCCTTAGTGTCCAAAGATGTGCAGGTTAGGTGGATTGGCCATGCTAAATTGCCCCTTAGTGTCAGGGGGATTAGCAGGATAAATATGAAGGGTTAGGGGAAAAGGCTGTGGGTGGGATTGTGTTCGGGCAGATGCGATGGGCCGAATGGCCTCCTTCTGCACTGCGGGCATTCTGCGATGACATGCAGACTCCACACAGACAGTGACCTGAGGCCGGGAATCAAACCCGGGTCCCTGGTGCTGCGAGGCAGCAGTGCCAACCCACTGTGTCACTGTGTGGGCCTAGTCAGAGCGGGTGCAAAGCAGAGCCAGCCTGCGCTGTTACTCAGCCCCCGGGTGTCCCTGAGGGGCAAGGAAATACCTCTGGAAATGCATCAGGGTGCTCGGCAGCCATTTTATGCACAGCAAGATCCCACACAAGAAAAGGCAACCTGACAATGACCTGGGATCGTCTGTTTTTAGCGATATTGGTTGGGGGGGGGGGAATAAATACTTTCCTTCTTTCTCCACCCCCCCCCACACTCTACTTTTAATCCCTCCTCCCTCCTCCGCACCGCCCTTCTTACAACAGGACCTTCCTACAACAGGACACCCGGGGGCCATGCTCTCACAGTGGTGCTGTCCCTCAGTACTCAGTACTGGCGAGACGATGGCCTAGCAGTATTATCTATCCATCCAGAAACTCCGCTAATGTTCTGGGGGACCCGGGTTCGAATCCCGCCACAGCAGACGGTGGAATTTGAATTCAGTAAAAAAAAAATTGGGAATTAAGAATCTACTGACGACCCATTGTCGGAAAAACCCATCCGGTTCCCGTTAGGGAAGGAAATCTGCCGTCCTTACCCCGGTCTGGCCTACATGTGACTCCAGAGCCACAGCAATGTGGTTGACTCTCAACTGCCCCTCCAAGGGGCAACTAGGGATGGGCAATAAATGCTGGCCCAGCCAGCGACGCCCGTGTCCCACCAATGAATAAAAGTTCATTCATATCTGGAGTGAGATTTGAACTGTGATATTTTGATTCAGGAGTGATGGAGAGAAAGAGAGAGAGAGAGACAAATCGAGTCACTGTTGAGAGAGAATAAGATATAAAAACAGCATTGATTTGGGGGGAGAGTGCGAGGAATGAAGGTAAATGGTATGTTGGCCCTCGGAGCGAGGGGATTGGAGTTTAGGGATAGGGATGTTTTGCTGCAATTGTACAGGGGCGTTGGTGAGGCCACAGCTGGAGTATTGGGAGCAGTTTGGGTCTCCTTATCTGAGGAAGGATGTCCTTGCTATAGAGGGAGTACAGCGAAGGTTTCCCAGGCTGATTCCTGGGATGGCAGGATGAGGAGAGACTAAGTGGGTTAGGATTACATTCATTGAGTCGTAGAGGTTTACAGCATGGAGACAAGACTCTTTGGCCCAACTGGTCGGTGCCACCCATTTCTTAACCACTCAGCTGGTCCCGATTCATAGAATCCCAGAGTGTAGGAGCAGGCCATTCGTCGCATCGTGTCTGCACCGACAGCAATCCCACCCTATCCCCGCAACCCCACATATTTACCCTGCTAATCAGCCTGACACTAAGGGGCAATTTAGCATGGCCAATCCACCTAACCTGCATGTCTTTGGACTGTGGGAGGAAACCGGAGCACCTGGAGGAAACCCACACAGACGCGGGGAGAAAGTGTGAACTCCACACAGACAGTGATCCGAGGCCGGGAATCGAACACGGGTCCCTGGCATTGTGAGGCAGCAGTGCTAACCACTGTGACACCGTGCCGCATATAACCCATATCCCTCTATACCCACCTTACGCATGGACCTGTCTAAACACTTTTTAAAAGACAAAATTGTACCCCGCCTCTACAACTGCCTCTGGCAGCTCATTCCAGATACAAAAAATTGCCCCTCTGGACCTTTCTGTATCCCTCCCCTCTCACCTTAAACCTATGCCCTCTAGTTTTAGACTCCCCTACCTTTGGGAAAAGATATTGACTATCTAGCTGATCTGTGCCCCTCATTATTTTATAGACCTCTATAAGGTCACCCCTCAGCCTCCTACGCTCCAGAGAAAAAAAGTCCCAGTCTATCCAGCCTCTCCTTATAACTCAATCCATCAAGTCCCGGTAGCATCCTAGTAAATCTTTTCTGCACTCTTTCTAGTTTAATAATATCCTTTCTATAATAGGGTGACCAGAACTGTACACAGTATTCCAAGTGTGGCCTTACCAATGTCTTGTACAACTTCAACAAGGCGTCCCAACTCCTGTATTCAATGTTCTGACCGATGAAACCAAGCATGTCGAATGCCTTCTTCACCACTCTGTCCACCTGTGACTCCACTTTCAAGGAGCTATGAACCTGTACCCCTAGATCTCTTTGTTCTGTAACTCTCCCCTACCATTAACTGAGTAAGTCCTGCCCTGGTTCAATCAACCAAAATGCATCACCTCCCTTTTATCTAAATAAACTCCATCTGCCATTTGTCAGCCCACTGGCCCAATTGATCAAGATCCCGTTGCAATTGGAGATAACTTTCTTCACTGTCCACTATGCCACCAATCTTAGTGTTGTCTGTAAACTTACTAACCATGCCCCCTAAGTTCTCATCCAAATCATTAATATAAATGATAAATAAGAACATAAGAAATAGGAGCAGGAGTAGGCCATCTAGCCCTTCGAGCCTGCCCCGCCATTCAATAAGATCATGGCTGATCTGTCGCGGCTCAGTTCCACTTTCCCGCCCTCTCCCCATAACCCTTAATCCCCGCTCTTATCAAAAACCCATCAACCCGCGTCTTAAAAATATTTAGCGAGGCAGCCTCCATCACTTCAACGGGCAGAGAATTCCAGAGATTCACCACCCTTTGAGTGAAGAAGTTCCTCCTCAACTCCGTTCTAAACCGCCTCCCCTTTATCTTGAGGCTGTGCCCCCTAGTCCTACTGTCTTTTTTGAGCGGGAAGAGTCTCTCCACCTCTATCCTATCCATCCCATTCATCATCTTATACGTCTCAATGAGATCTCCCCTCATTCTTCTAAATTCTAACGAGTACAAGCCCAGTTTATTCAGCCTCTCCTCATAGCTCAACCCCCTCAACTCCGGTATCAGCCTAGTAAACCTCCTCTGCACTCCCTCCAAGGCCAAAATATCTTTGCGCAGGTGCGGCGCCCAAAACTGCACACAGTACTCCAGCTGCGGCCTCACCAATGCCCTATACAGCTGCAGCAAGACCTCCCTACTTTTATATTCAATCCCCCTCGCTATGAAGGCCAGCATCCCATTCGCCTTCCTGACCACCTGCTGCACCTGCAAGCTGGGTTTTTGCGACTCATGCACAAGGACCCCGAGGTCCCTCTGCACCGTCGCCTGCTGCAGTTTTTCGCCCCATAAGTAATAGTCCTTCCTACCATTCTTCCTACCAAAGTGGACCACCTCACACTTGCCAACATTAAATTCCATTTGCCATTTCCTGGCCCATTTGCCCAGCCTATCTAGATCCTTCTGCAGACTCTCCACACCCTCCGCACAATTTGCCGTTCCCCCAATCTTGGTGTCATCAGCAAATTTCGACACCCTACACTCGGTTCCCTCCTCCAGATCATCTATATAAATGGTAAAAAGCTGAGGCCCCAGCACCGACCCCTGGGGCACTCCACTAGTCACCATCCGCCAATCCGAATAGCACCCGTTGACCCCCACTCTCTGCCTCCTATTTGACAACCAATCCTCTATCCACGCTAACACCCTACCCCCAACTCCATGTCCCTCGACCTTCTGCAATAACCTCTTGTGAGGTACTTTGTCAAACGCCTTCTGAAAATCTAGAAAGACCACATCCACCGGCTCTCCTCTATCCACCGCCCTAGACACATCCTCATAGAACTCCAGTAAATTTGTCAGACACGACTTCCCTTTAATGAAACTGTGCTGCGTCTGCTCTATCAAGCAATTCCCTTCAAGATGCCTCGCAATTTCCTCCTTAATGACGGATTCTAACATTTTACCTACCACAGACGTTAAACTAACCGGCCTGTAATTCCCCGCCTTTTGCCTGCCACCCTTCTTAAACAACGGCGTAACATTAGCCGTTTTCCAATCATCCGGCACTTCCCCGGAATCCAGCGACATCTGGAAAATAACCACCAAGGCATCCACTATCACCTCCGCCATTTCTTTCAGAACCCTCGGATGCGTTCCATCCGGTCCTGGGGACTTGTCCACAATCAGCCCCTCCAGTCTGTTGAGCACCGCCTCTCTAGTAACAGTAATGTCATTAAGACCCTCCAGTCCTACCACCTTTCCATCGCTAACACCCGTCAAATTATTCACGTCCTCCTCCGTGAAGACAGAAACAAAAAAGTTATTCAATACCTTAGCCATATCCCCATCCCCTACCACTAGGTCCCCTTTCTCATCCTCTAAAGGACCAACATTCACCCTAGCCAGCCTCTTCCTTTTTATATATTTATAAAAACTCTTGCTATCCTTTTTTATATTAAGCGCTAGCCCAGCTTCATAGTTTCTCCTACCCTTCTTTATCAACTTCTTTGTCAATCTTTGTTGACATTTAAACCTCTCCCAATCCTCTTCTCGCCCACTACTCTTAGCTACTCTAAATTCCTCCGCTTTTAATTTAACACTTTCCTTCACCTCCTTCGTTATCCACGGCTTATTACCTCTCCTCCTACGGTCCTTTTTGACCATCGGAATAAATTTCTGCTGAGCACCAAGGAAGATCTCCTTAAAGATCCTCCACTGCTCCTCAACAGACCCTCCCTCCAACGCGCTCCCCCAGTCCACATTCGCCAATTCTTCTCTCATCCTACCGTACTCCCCTCTATTCAAACAAAGGACGTGTGTCCGGGAACCCACTTTCTCCTCCTCCATCCGCACCAGAAACTCCACCATACAATGATCACTCTCCCCAAGAGGATCCTTCACCACAAATAACAGTGAACCCAGCACTGATTCCCGAGGCACACCATTGGTCACAGGCCTCCAGTTTGAAAAACAACTCTCTACAACCACCCTCTTGCTTCTGTCATCAAGCCAGTCTTATATCCAATTGGCTACCTCGCCCTGCATGAGACTTAATTGGAGTTTAGAAGAGTGAGAGGTGATCTGATAGAAATTTACAAAATTCTAACAGGGTTAGTAAGAAGTCACACAACACTGGATTAAAGTTCAACAGGTTTATTTGGTAGCATGAGCTTTGGGAGTGCTGCCCCTTCATTAGGTGAGTGACCCCAGTCCAATGCCCGCATCTCCATATGATAACAGGGTTAGACAGGGTAGATTCAGAAAGAATGTACCCCATGGTGGGGGGGGAGTCCAGAACTAGGAGGTCATAGTTTGAGGATAAGGGGTAAACCTTGAGGTGAGGAGAAATTTCTTCACCCAGCGAGTGGTGGGATTCACTCCCACAGAAAGACAGGTAACTATAGGCCGGTTAGCTTAACTTCTGTAGTAGGGAAAACGCTTGAATCTATCATCAAGGGAGAATTAGTGAGACATCTGCATATAAATTGTCCCATTGGTAAGACGCAGCATGGGTTCATGAAGGGATGGTCATGTTTGGCTAATTTGGTGGAATTCTTTGAAAACATTCCATGTGCAGTGGGACAATGGGGAACCTGTGAATGTGGTGTATCTGGATTTCCAGAAGGCTTTTGACAAAGTGCCGCACCAAAGACTGCTACATAAGATAAAGGTGCATAGTGTTAGGGGTAATGTATTAGCATGGATAGAGGATTGGCTAACTAACAGAAAGCAAAGAGTGGGGGTAAATGGGTATTTTTCTGGTTGGCAGTGACTGGTGGCGTGCCTCAGGGATCAGTGTTGGGACCGCAATTGTTTACGATTTACATAGATGATTTGGAGTTGGAGACCAAGTGTCAAAATTTGCAGATGACGCTAAGATGAGTGGCAGAGCAAAGTGTGCAGTGGACGCTGAAAGTCTGCAAAGAAATATAGATAGTCTAAGTGAGTGGGCGAAGGACTGGCAGACGGAGAACAATGTTGGTAAATGAGAGGTCATCCATTTTGGTAGGAATAACAGCAAAATGGATTATTATTTAAAATGGTAAAAAATTGCAGCATGCTGCTGTGCAGAGGGACCTGGGTGTCCTTGTGCAGGAATCTCAAGGAGTTGGTTTGCAGGCAGAGTTTGTAATGAAGAAGGCAAATGGAATTTTGTCCTTCATTGCCAGAGGGATGGAGTTTAAAAACAGCGAGGTTATACTGCAGCAGGCGACGGTGCAGAGGGACCTCGGGGTCCTTGTGCATGAGTCGCAAAACCCCAGCCTGCAGGTGCAGCAGGTGGTCAGGAAGGCGAATGGGATGCTGGCCTTCATAGCGAGGGGGATTGAATATAAAAGTAGGGAGGTCTTGCTGCAGCTGTATAGGGCATTGGTGAGGCCGCAGCTGGAGCACTGTGTGCAGTTTTGGTCGCCGTACTTACGCAAGGATATTTTGGCCTTGGAGGGAGTGCAGAGGAGGTTTACTAGGCTGATACCGGAGTTGAGGGGGTTGAGCTATGAGGAGAGGCTGAATAAACTAGGCTTGTACTCGTTAGAGTTTAGAAGAATGAGGGGAGATCTCACTGAGACGTATAAGATGGTGAATGGGATGGATAGGACAGAGGTGGAGAGACTCTTCCCACTCAAAGGACAGTAGGACTAGGGGGCACAGCCTCAAGATAAAGGGGATGCGGTTTAGAACGGAGTTGAGGAGGAACTTCTTCACTCAAAGGGTGGTGAATCTCTGGAATTCTCTGCCCGTTGAAGTGGTGGAGGCTGCCTCGCTAAATATTTTTAAGACGCGGGTTGATGGGTTTTTGATAAGCGAGGGGATTAAGGGTTATGGGGAGAGGGCGGGAATGTGGAACTGAGCCACGACAGATCAGCCATGATCTTATTGAATGGCGGGGCAGGCTCGAAGGGCTAGATGGCCTACTCCTGCTCCTATTTCTTATGTTCTTATGTTGCAAGTGTATAAGGTGCTGGTGAGGCCACACCTGGAGTTACTGTGTACAGTTTTGGTCTCCTTACTTGAGAAAGGATATACTGGCACTGGAGGGGGTGCAGAGGAGATTCACTAGGTTGATTCCAGAGTTGAGAGGGTTGGCTTATGAGGAGAGACTGAGTAGACTGGGGCTATACTCATTGGAATTCAGAAGAATGAGGGGGGGATCTTATAGAAACATATAATGATTACGAAGAGAATAGATAAGATAGAAGCAGGGAAGTTGGCAGGTGAAACTAGAACGAGGGGGCATGGCCTCGAAATAAGGGGAGATTTAGGACTGAGTTGAGGAGGAACTTCTTCACACAAAGGGGTTGTGAATCTGTGGAATTCCCTGTCCAGTTGAGGCTCCCTCATTTTAAGGCAAGGATAGATAGATTTTTGAACAGTAAAGGGATTCAGGGCGGGTAAGTGGAGCTGAGTCCACGAAAAGATCAGCCATCATCTTATTGAATGGTGGGGCAGGCTCGAGGGGCCAAATGGCCTACTCCTGCTCCTAGTTCTTAGGTTCTTAAAGTAGTTGAGGTCAAGAAGAAATTAGATATAGCTCTTGGGGCTAAAGGGGTCTTTTTTTCATTCATTCATGGGGCACAGGCGTTGCTGGGCCAGCATTTATTACCCACCCCTAATTGCCCCTTGAGATGGTGGCGGGTGAGCTGCAGTTCCCATGTGGTGTAGGTACACCCACAGTGCTGTTAGGGAGGGAGTTCCAGGATTGTGATTGGATATCAGTCAGTCCCCATGTGTGTGGTGTAGGTACACCCACAGTGCTGTTAGGGAGGGAGTTCCAGGATTGTGATTGGACATCAGTCAGTCCCCGTGTGTGGTGTAGGTACACCCACAGTGCTGTTAGGGAGGGAGTTCCAGGATTGTGATTGGACATCAGTCAGTCCCTGTGTGTGGTGTAGGTACACCCACAGCGCTGTTAGGGAGGGAGTTCCAGGATTGTGATTGGACATCGGTCAGTCCCCATGTGTGGTGTAGGTACACCCACAGTGCTGTTAGGGAGGGAGTTCCAGGATTGTGATTGGACATCAGTCAGTCCCTGTGTGTGGTGTAGGTACACCCACAGCGCTGTTAGGGAGGGAGTTCCAGGATTGTGATTGGACATCGGTCAGTCCCCATGTGTGGTGTAGGTACACCCACAGTGCTGTTAGGGAGGGAGTTCCAGGATTGTGATTGGACATCGGTCAGTCCCCATGTGTGGTGTAGGTACACCCACAGTGCTGTTAGGGAGGGAGTTCCAGGATTGTGATTGGACATCAGTCAGTCCCCTGTATGTGGTGTAGGTACACCCACAGTGCTGTTAGGGAGGGAGTTCCAGGATTGTGATTGGACATCAGTCAGTCCCTGTGTGTGGTGTAGGTACACCCACAGTGCTGTTAGGGAGATGGGGAGGTGATCTGGGACAATGTCTTTCCCTCAGACAATCCCACACAAATCCCTCTCTGTGGGAGATAACAGGGCGAGGTGTCCTCTATATTACAGCCCTACAGGATAGCCCTGAGGTGTTATTGCACGATCCCACTGGGCTAACAGAGGCCATTCAGCCCCTCGGGCCGGCTGTCTGGAAGAGTGACCTGCTTAGCCGCTCTCCGACTCTTCATAAAGGAGGGTGGGGGTGGGGGAAGGCCGGCCTTGTGGCCTCTCCAGCCTGCTCCTCCGCTCACTAAAGATGGTGGGTGACCTTCGACCTTGTCTGCAGCTTCCTGATGCCCCCCCCACTGTGATTCCCACGGGATCCGTCTGCCTTGCCCCTGAACGCCCAGGTCAGCCGAGCGCCGGCCGAGGTGGAGCATTCGGACAGTCCGAAACCTTCAGGATTGGAGACATCTTCTTCCCCTCCCCTCCCCCCTTGTTCTGGAAAATCTAGCCAAGGGGGGCAATTTCACCCCCCCCCAACCCTGCACTTCCCCCACTCCTCTCAGACTCCCTTCCCCCAACTCCCCCCTCCCCCTCACTCCCCTCCCCCCCACTTCCCTCCCTCACACCTCTCCCCCAACACCCCTCCCCTCACTCCCCTCCCCGTCACTCCCCTCCCCCCACTCCCCTCCCCCACTCCCCTCCCCCCATTCCCCTCCCCCCATTCCCCTCACCCCATTTCCCTCACCCCCACTCCCCTCACCCTCACTCTCCTCCCCCCACTCCCCTTCCCCCATTACCCTCCCTCCACTCCCCTCCCTCCACTCCTCTCCCCTCCCCTCCTCTTCCCCTACTCCCCTCCCCTACTCCTCCTCCCACTCTCTTCCCCCCACTCCCCTCCCCTGCCTCCCTCCCCCACTCCCCTCCACCAGTCCCCACCACTACTCCCCTGCCCCCACTCCCTCCCACCACTCCCCTTCACCACTCCCCTCCACCATCCCCCTACACCTTTCCCCTCCCCTCACTCTGCACCCCCCTACTCCCCTCTGCCCCAATCCCCTCTGCCCCAATCGCCTCTCCCACTCCCCAGCCCCTACTCCCCTTCCCCCCACTCACATTGACACTCACATGCGTACACACACATATACACACACTCTCACACACATACTCTCTCTCACACACACTCACATACACACATACACACACACTCTCTCACACATACACAGACACACTCACACACACACACTGACGCACACACACTGATGCACACACACATTCACACACACATACTGATGTACACATACACACAGATATGCACAGACAGGCAGTCACACAGATACACACACCAACACACAGACGCACAGATACACACACAGGCACAGTCACACAAATACATGCACAGACACACAGACGCACAGGCTCACACAGACACATACACACACACTCACACACAGACACAGTCACACAGATACATGCACAGACACACAGGCTCACACAGACATAGTCACACACACACACACACACACACACACACAGACACAGACACACACAATTGTCCTCAGTTTGTGGAAAAAAATCTCCTTTCAGAAGCTGCCTGGTTTGGCAGTGAGAATATATCAGGCACATCTGCTCATCCCTGTAATCACTGCGATTATCTGCTTGTACAGTGTTTACACTCATGAATATTCAGAGGCTAGCCATGGACACCTGTGTGGGGAACGCTTGCACTGCCTCAGTTTTCCAGACTGTATTTCTGCTTCCCATTCCCTCTCCATCTCTGCTTCCGAACCCGGGTGCTGGGGAGAAGGGTGGGGGCGAATTCAGATGGAGATGGGGAGAAATGTTCTCTCTCAGAGTGTGGGGAGTCTCTGGAACTTTCCTCCTCAAAAGGCAACGAATGTTATTAACGCGGGAGGTGGATAGATTCTTGATTAACTAGAATGTGGGGTTGAGGTTCCAGTCAGACCAGCCGTGAATGAGGGAGCAGGTCCGAGAGGCCGAATGGCCCAGCTCCTTGTTCGAGAATTCATAAGAACTAGGAGCAGGAGTAGGCCATTCGGCCCCTCGAGGCTGCTCCGCCATTCAATAAGATCATGGCTGATCTTTTTGTGGACTCAGCTCCACTTACCCGCCCGCTCACCAGCTATCTATCCTTGCCTTAAAAACATTCAATGAGGCAGCCTCAACTGGGCAGGGAATTCCACAGATTCACAACCCTTTGTGTGAAGAAGTTCCTCCTCAACTCAGTCCTCAATCTGCTCCCCCTTATTTTGAGACCATGCCCCCTAGTTCTAGTTTCACCCGCCAACTTCCCTGCTTCTATCTTATCTATTCCCTTCATAATCTTATATGTTCCTATAAGATCTCCCCTCATTCTTCTGAATTCCAATGAGTATAAGAACATAAGAAATAGGAGCAGGAGTCGGCCATCTAGCCCTTCGAGCCTGCCCCGCCATTCCATAAGATCATGGCTGATCTGTCGTGGCTCAGTTCCACATTCCCGCCCTCTCCCCATAACCCTTAATCCCCTCTCTTATCAAAAACCCATCAACCCGCGTCTTAAAAATATTTAGCGAGGCAGCCTCCACCACCTCAATGGGCAGAGAATTCCAGAGATTCACCACCCTTTGAGTGAAGAAGTTCCTCCTCAGCTCCATTCTAAACCGCCCTCCCCTTTATCTTGAGGCTGTGACCCCTAGTCCTACTGTCCTTTCTGAGCGGGAAGAGTCTCTCCACCTCTATCCTATCCATCCCATTCATCATCTTATACGTCTCAATGAGATCTCCCCTCATTCTTCTAAACTCTAGTTTATTCAGCCTCTCCTCATAGCTCAACCCCCTCAACTCCAGTATCAGCCTAGTAAACCTCCTCTGCACTCCCTCCAAGGCCAAAATATCCTTGTGTAAGTGCAGCGACCAAAACTGCACACAGTACTCCAGCTGCGGCCTCACCAATGCCCTATACAGCTGCAGCAAGACCTTCCTACTTTTATATTCAATCCCCCTCGCTCCAGTCTACTCAGTCTCTCCTCATAAGCCAACCCCCTCAACTCCAGAATCAACCTAGTGAACCTCCTCTGCACCCCCTCCAGTGCCAGTATATCCTTTCTCAAGTAAGGAGACCAAAACTGTACACAGTAACTCCAGGTGTGGCCTCACCAGCACCTTATATAGCTGCAACATAACCTCACTGTTTTTAAACTCCATCCCTCTAGCAATGAAGGACAAAATTCCATTTGCCTTCTTCATTACAAACTCCATCTGCAAACCAACTCCTTGAGATTCCTGCACAAGGACACCCAGGTCCCTCTGCACAGCAGCATGCTGCAATTTTTTACCATTTAAATAATAATCCATTTTGCTGTTATTCCTACCAAAATGGATGACCTCTCATTTACCAACATTGTTCTCCGTCTGCCAGATCCTCGCCCACTCACTTAGACTATCTATATCTCTTTGCAGACTTTCAGCGTCCACTGCACACTTTGCTCTGCCACTCATCTTAGCGTCATCTGCAAATTTTGACACACGACACTTGGTCCCCAACTCCAAATCATCTATGTAAATTGTAAACAATTGCGGTCCCAACACTGATCCCCGAGGCACACCATTAGTCACTGATCACCAACCAGAAAAACACCCATTTGCCCCCACTCTTTCCTCTATCCATGCTAATACATTAACCGTAACACCGTGCACCTTTATCTGATGTAACAGTCCTTGGTGTGGCATCTTGTCGAATGCCTTCTGGAAATCCAGATACACCACATCCACAGGTTCCTCATTATTCACCACACTCGTAATGTCCTCAAAGAATTCCAGTTGGTCCTCTCCTTCTGAAAGTTCCTCCCCTCAGTCTCCAGACATTTTTACATTGTCTCCTTTCCAAATATTCATCCCCACACCTCTCAGGAACAGTTAGTGAACCCGCTTCCACGCTGGGTGGATATTACTCCCTGTTCCAGCAGGGAAATTTTCCTGTATTCTCCTGCTCCACCTGGGACTGATTCACTCACTGCACAGTTCTCCAAACCTTCTGACATACCCCATCATTATAAACAGTTAGCTGACTTCCAATCTGTCTCCCTGTTCTCTCTCTTTCTCCCTCTGTCTCTCTTATCTCTCTGTCTGTCTGTCTCTCTCTCTGTCTCTATCTCTCCCTCACCCTGCCTCTCTCTTTCTGTCTGTCTCTTTGCCTCTTTCTGTCTCTCTCCAGTTTCTCTCTCTCTCTCTCTCCCTCTATCTCTCCAACTCTCTCTGTCTGTTTTTCTGTCTCTCTCTCTCTGCCTCTCTTTCTTTCTGTCTCTTTGTCTTTCTCTCTCTCTCACTCTGTTTCTCCGATTCTCTCTCTCTCTCTCTCTCTTTCTGTCTGTCTCTTTGTCTCTCTCTCTCTCTCTCAGCTTCTCTCTCTCTGTCTCTCTCATTGGCTTGCTCTCTCTCTCTCTCTCTCTCTCTGTCTTCCTGTCTCTCTGTGTGTATCACTCTCTCTCTCTCTCTCTCACACACACTATCTCTTTCTCTCTCTCTCTATGACTATCTTCCTTTGTCTCTCTCTCTCTCTGTCTCTCACATTCTCTTTTCCTCTGTCTCCATGACTCTCTTTCTCGGTCTCTCTCTCTTGGTCTCTCTCTCTCAGTCTCTCTCTCTCTCAGTCTCTCTCTCGGTCTCTCTCTCTCGGTCTCCCTCTGTCTTCCTCTCTGTCTCCCTCTCTCTCTCTCTCTGTCTCTGTGTCTCTGTCTCTCTCTCTCTCTCTCTGTCTCTGTCTCTCTCTCTCTCTCTCTGTCTCTGTGACGCTCTCCCTCTCTCTGTCTCTATGACTCTCTCTGTCTCTCTCTGTCTCTGTGACTCTCTCTGCCCCTCTGTCTCTCTCTCTATCTCTCTCTGTCTGTCTCTCTCTTTCTCTCTGTCTCTCTCTCTCTGTCTGTCTCTTTCCCTCTGTCTCTTTCCCTCTTTCTGTCTCTTCCTCTCTTTGTCTCTTTCTCTCTCTCTCTCTCTCTCTCTGTGTAGCACCCAGAGCGGGATACAGTTGAGGTTGAACGAGTGTTTTCGAAAGTTTCTTCCGAATTGAGGGTGCAGAGGAGATTTACAAGGATGTTGCCTGGAGGCATGCCTTATGAGGATAGGTTGAGGGAGCTCGGTCTCTTCTCCCTGGAGAGATGAAAGTTGAGAGGTGACCTGATAGAGGTTTATAAGATGTTGAGAGGTATAGATAGGGTGGATTCTCGGAGGCTATTTCCCAGGGCACTACGAGAGGACACAGGTTTAAGGTGCTGGGGAGCAGGTACAGAGGAGATGTCAGGGGTAAGTTTCTCATACAGAGGGTGGTGAGTGAGTGGAATCGGCTGCTGTCGGTGGTGGTAGAGGTGAACTCGCTGGGGTCTTTTAAAAGACTTCTGGATGAGTACATGGGATTTAATAGGATTGGGAGTTACAGATAGTTCTATGGCCTGGTAGGTATGGATGTGATCGGTGCAACTTGTGGGCCAAAGGGCCTGTTTGTGCTGTAGTGTTCGAAGTTCTATGTTCCCTTGCTTTTGTACTCTACGTGTTTGATTGTGAAACTAGGATCCTGTACACCTTTTAACCATTTACCCATTGGTCGTTCCCAATCGGCCTGTGTGAATATATCTCAGCTCCCTCTGCTCCTTTCTTTGGTAGAACAGCCTGTATTTCAATGAAGCAGATACAGTCAGCGCTGTTCCTGTGCCTCTCTGCCGTGTTTGCTCTGTCTGTGCAGCTCTGCACGTACTGATGTTCGAACGGGCGAGGTGGGTGGGAGGTGCAGTGGGAGTTGGGTGCTCCTGGGTGCGGGGTGGAGGTGACCCGGAGCGTTTGACATTGAGACATTCCGACACGCAATTCCCAGCCGTTCCTGATCCTCCACCTCCTCTTGTTAAGTTTAAACTTTCTGCCATCTGTGAAATTAGCATATTCACATTACGTTCCTCCCTTTCTTCTTCCACTATTATGGTCTGCCGTATTGTAGATGGCTTTCTGACCACGGTAGCACAGTGGGTTAGCAGTGCTGCCTCACGGCGCCAGGGACCCGGGTTTGATTCCCAGCTCGGGTCACTGTCTGTGCAGAGTCTGCGCGTTCTCCCCGTGTCTGCATGGGTTTCTTCTGGGTACTCCGGTTTCCTCTCTCAGTCCGAAAGAGGTGCGGGTTAGGAGGATTGGTCATGCTAAATTGTCCCTTAGTGTCCAAAGGTGTGCGGGTTAGGTGGATTGGCCATGCTAAATTGCCCCTTAGTGTCCAAAGATGTGCGGGTTAGGCGGATTGGCCATGCTAAATTGTCCCTTAGTGTCCAAAGATGTGTAGGTTAGGTGGATTGGCCATGCTAAATTGCCCCTTAGTGTCCAAAGATGTGTAGGTTAGATGGACTGGCCATGCTAAATTGCCCCTTAGTGTCCAAAGATGTACAGGTTAGGTGGATTGGCCATGCTAAATTGTCCCTTAGTGTCCAAAGATGTGCAGGTTAGGGAGGATTGGACATGCTAAATTGTCCCTTAGTGTCAGGGGGATTTGTGGGTTAAATACATGGGGTTATGAGGATAGGGCCTGGGTAAAATCCTCTTTCAGAGGGTCTGTGTAGACTTGAAGAGCCGAATGGCTTCTTCTACACTGTTGGGATTCTCTGATTCTATGGGACGCTTTGTTGAAGAACCTTTGGAAGTCCAGGTACACCTCATCCACCTCGTACCGAGCTCTGTTACCTCATGAACAGATTTTGCCCTTCACCAGTTAGTGAGGGCTGTCCTTAATGAATCCACTTGCGCGAATGTGTTTGTTAGCCTTATCCCAGATTATCAATCGTACAAATGTTCCCAGCCCCCAGGTTAGACTGACTGCTCTGTTAAACACAGTAAGAAGTCTGACAACACCAGGTTTAAGTCTAACCGATTTATTTGACAGTAAACTCACAAGCTTTCGAGGTTTACCTCATCAAACTCTCCACATCAAGCTCTGTTAAAGGCAGGGGTAAGGCCATTCTGCCCCTTGGGCCTGCTCCCCCATTCAATAATAACATGGCTGACTGTAACCTCGATTCACCATTAACCCACTTTGACTCCCTTACGTACCAAGAACCTATGCACTTCTGCTTTAAACATATCCAATGGCTTTATTTTTACATCCTTCTTGGAATAAGGGCCTAACATTTGCAATTTTTCATTCCGCTAGCATGGGAGTGTTTGATGGGGGACAGTGTAGAGGGAGCTTTACTCTGTATCTAACCCCGTGCTGTACCTGTCCTGGGAGTGTTTGATGGGGACAGTGTAGAGGGAGCTTTACTCTGTATCTAACCCCGTGCTGTACCTGTCCTGGGAGTGTTTGATGGGGGGACAGTGTAGAGGGAGCTTTACTCTGTATCTAACCCTGTGCTGTACCTGTCCTGGGAGTGTTTGATGGGGGGACAGTGTAGAGGGAGCTTTACTCTGTATCTAACCCCGTGCTGTCCCTGTCCTGGGAGTGTTTGATGGGAACAGTGTAGAGGGAGCTTTACTCTGTATCTAACCCTGTGCTGTACCTGCCCTGGGAGTGTTTGATGGGGGAACAGTGTAGAGGGAGCTTTACTCTGTATCTAACCCTGTGCTGTACCTGTCCTGGGAGTGTTTGATGGGGAACAGTGTAGAGGGAGCTTTACTCTGTATCTAACCCTGTGCTGTACCTGTCCTGGGAGTGTTTGATGGGGGAACAGTGTAGAGGGAGCTTTACTCTGTATCTAACCCTGTGCTGTACCTGTCCTGGGAGTGTTTGATGGGGACAGTGTAGAGGGAGCTTTACTCTGTATCTAACCCCGTGCTGTACCTGTCCTGGGAGTGTTTGATGGGGAACAGTGTAGAGGGAGCTTTACTCTGTATCTAACCCCATGCTGTACCTGTCCTGGGAGTGTTTGATGGGAACAGTGTAGAGGGAGCTTTACTCTGTATCTAACCCTGTGCTGTACCTGCCCTGGGAGTGTTTGATGGGGGACAGTGTAGAGGGAGCTTTACTCTGTATCTAACCCCGTGCTGTACCTGTCCTGGGAGTGTTTGATGGGGGGACAGTGTAAACAGGGCTTTTGGTTTTGTGAAGGGGAGGTCGTGCCACACTAACTTGATTGAGTTGTTTGAGGAAGTGAGGAAGATCTTAGATGAGGGAAAGGCAGTGGATGTTATGTACATGGACTTCAGTAAAGCCTTTCACCTCATGGGAGACTGGTATGAAAGGTGAACTCATAGAACCATAGAAACCGTACAGTGCAGAAAGAGTTTGCACCGACCACAATCCCACCCAGATCCTACCCCCACACATTTACCCACTAATCTACGCATCTCCTGACCCTAAGGGGCAATTTTAGCATGGCCAATCAACCTGACCCACACATCTTTGGACTGTGGGAGGAAACCGGAGCACCCGGAGGAAACCCACGCAGGCACGGGGAGAATGTGCAAACTCCACACAGACAGTGAGCCGAGCCGGGAATCGAACCCGGGTCCCTGGAGCTGTGAGGCAGCAGAGCTCACCCACTGTGCACCGTGCCCCCCCACTGGGATCAGAGGAGATCTGGCAAGATGGACACAAAACTGGCTTGGGTGTAGGAGAGAGAGGGTAGCAGTACAGGGGTGTTCTTCTGAATGGAAAGCTGTGACTAGTGGTGTTCCACAGGGGTCAGTTCAGAGATCTTTGTTGTTCGTAGCATACGTAAATGATTTGGAGGAAAATGTAGTTGGTCTGATTAGTAAGTTCTCGGGCGACACAAAATTTGGTGGAGTTGCGGATGGTGAAGAGATTGTCAGAGGGTACAACAAGATGTAGACCAGTTGGAGACTTGGGCGGAGAAATGGCAGATAGAGTTTAATGTCAGGTAATGCAGTTTGGAAGGTCCAATGCATGTCGGAATTATACAGTAAA
Source organism: Carcharhinus amblyrhynchos (assembly GCF_965287045.1). Lineage (NCBI taxonomy): Eukaryota > Metazoa > Chordata > Chondrichthyes > Carcharhiniformes > Carcharhinidae > Carcharhinus > Carcharhinus amblyrhynchos. The sequence continues at coordinate 27,452 of NW_027650786.1, forward strand.
TGGGAGAACCCTTCGGAGTGTTGACAGGTAGCGGGATCTGGGCGTACATGTCACTGAAAGTGGCAGTGCAGGTGGATGAAGTACATTCTGCACCCTCTCCTTTCCTTAATCTTTCTCTACACCCTAGCTGTGACTGTAACACTCCATTCTGCACCCTCCCCTTTCCTTCTCTATGAACAGTATGCTTTGCCTGTGCAGTACGCAAGAAACAATACTTTTCACTGTATCCCAGTACATGTGACAATAATAAATCAAATCAAATATTAAGTTGATCTTTCTCTACACCCTCGCTGTGACTGTAACATTACATTCTGCACCCTCTCCTTTCCTTCTCCCCTCTGTGCTCTATGAATGGTTTGTTTGTATAGTGCGCAAAAAACAATACTTTTCACTGTATCCCAATACACGTGACAATAATAAATCAAATCAAATATTAAGTTGATTGCCTTCATCAGTCGGGGCATTGAGTTTGAAAATCAACAGGTCATGCTGCAGCAGTACAGAACCTTAGTTAGGCCTCATTTGGAATATTGTGTACAATTCTGGTTGCCACACTAGCAGAAGGATGTGGAGGCTTCGGAGAGGCTGATCATGGCCAATCCACCTAACCCACATATCTTTGGACTGTGGAGGAAACCGGAGCACCCGGGGGAAACCCACGCAGACACGGGGAGATGTGCAAACTCCACACAGACAGTGACCCAAGCCGGGAATCGAACCTGGGTCCCTGGCGCTGTGAGGCGGCAGTGCTAACCCACTGTGCCACTGTAGAAGCGTAAAACGATTCTACCCAGGAGGAAGCCTCTTGACCCATTGGAGCTGCTCCATTGGCCGACATGTCTTGTACGGGAGCACAGTGGGTTAGCACTGCTGCCTCACAGCGCCAGGGACCCGGGTTCGACTCCTGGCTCGGGTCACTGTCTGTGTGGAGTTTGCACGTTCTCCCCGTGTCTGCATGGGTTCCCTCCGGGTGCTCCGGTTTCCTCCCACAGTCCGAAAGACGTGCTGGTTAGGGTGCACTGACCCGAACAGACGCCGGAGTGTGACGACTAGGGGATTTTCACAGTAACTTCAGTGCGGTGTTAATATAAGACATGCTGGTTAGGTGCTAAATTCTCCATCAGTGTACCCAAACAGGTGCTGGAGTGTGACGACTAGGGGATTTTCTCAGTCACTTCACTGCAGTGTTAATGTAAACCTACTTGTGATACTAATTATTAAAAACTTTAAAAAACTGAACTCACTCCACTTACTCTATCTCCCCCTCTGACAAATCCCTGTAACATTTTTCCTTTCAAGTCTTTGTCCAAATCCCCCCCCCGGCCCCGCCCGTTTTGAAAGCTCCTATTGAATCTGCTTCCACCACTCTTTCAGGCAGCGCTTTCCAGATCACAACAACTCGCTGTGTGTAAAAGATAAATCCTCCTCATCTCCCCCACCCTCTGATTCTTTTACAGATTCTGTTCAATCCGTGTCTCCCTCTGGATACCTCTCTGCCTGAAAGCAATTTTTCCTTATCAAAAGCTGACTGCGGCCTTTCATCACTTCCATTAAATGTCCCTTCCTAACCTTCTCTGATCAAAGGAAGGAGCCTAGCTTCTCCCTATCTCTGTTGTAATTCAAGTAAATCACCTTCACATCCTCTGTAAGGCTTTCGTTAAGGCTGGCGCCCAGAACTGAACAATTTGGGGCCTAACCAGTGATTTGAAAAAACCTGGTCCAGTCTGCTGCTTTTTAAATCTTTTTTGATTTGATTTGATTTATTATCATCATGATACAGTGAAAAGTATTGTTTCTGGCACGCTATACAGACAAAGCATACTGTTCATAGAGTACATAGGGGAGAAGGAAAGGAGAAGGTGCAGAATGTAGTGTTACAGTCACAGTGAGGGTGTAGAGAAAGATCAGCTTAATATTTGATTTATTATTGGCACATGTACTGGGATACAGTGAAAAGTATTGTTTCTTGCACGCGGTACAGACAAAGCATACCGTTCATAGAGAAGGAAAAGAGAGGGTCTAGAATGTAGTGTTACAGTCACAGCTAGGGTGTAGAGAAAGATCAGCTTAATATTTGATTTGATGTCACATGTATTGGGATACAGTGAAAAGTATTGTTTCTTGCGTGCTATACAGAGAAAGCATACCGTTCATAGAGAAGAAAAGGAGGGGGTGCAGAATGTAGTGTTACATTCATAGCTAGGGTGTAGAGAAAGATCAGCTTAATATTTGATTTGATTTATTATTGTCACATGTATTGGGATACAGTGAAAAGTATTGTTCCTTGCGCCTGATACAGACAAAGCATACTATTCATAGAGTACAGAGGTGAGAAGAAAAGGAGAGGGTGCAGAATGTAGTGTTACAGTCACAGCGAGGGTGTAGAGAAAGATCAGCTTAATGCGAGGTAGGTCCATTCAAAAGTCTGACAGCAGCAGGGAAGAAGCTGTTCTTGAGTCGGTCGGTACGGGACCTCAGACTTTTGTATCTTTTTCCCGACGGAAGAAGGTGGAAGAGAGAATGTCCGGGGTGTGTGGGGTCCTTGATTATGCTGGCTGCTTTTCCTGAGGCAGTGGGAAGTGTAGACAGAGTCAATGGATGGGAGGCTGGTTTGCTGGTGATGGGACTGGGCTACATATCTTTGGACACTAAAGGGCAATTTACCACGGCCAATCCACCTAACCCACACATCTTTGGACACTAAGGGGCAATTTAGCATGGCCAATCCACCTAACCCGCACATCTTTGGACACTAAGGGGCAATTTAGCATGGCCAATCCACCTAACCCGCACATCTTTGGACACTAAGGGGCAATTTAGCATGGCCAATCCACCTAACCTACACATCTTTTGGACTGTGGGCAGAAACCAGAGCACCCGGAGGAAACCCACGCAGACACAGGAAGAATGTGCAGACTCCACACAGACAGTGACCTGAGCTGGGAATTGAACCCGGGTCCCCGGCACTGTGAGGCAGCAGTGCTAACCACTGTGCCACTGTGACACTCATTTGGCACTGCATCAGGGTGCAGTGAGGTGATTCTTGCCCTGTCGTATCCCTGACCTTATTTACCCTGCTCTGTGCACACGCTAATATGCACAGCAAACCCATCATGTTTACACCGCCCCCCACCCCCCCACAACTCCCCTGTAATCTGAATGATCCTTAATGCTGGGTCTGGGGGTGTAAGGGGTAGGGGGTTATTGTGTATTCTAATGCAGCTTCAGGGTGCTGTTCAGAGCGGGACAGAGACTAACATCAATCAGGATGATGCACAGTCTGAACCGATTGTCGGGGGAGAAAGAACGGAGAAATCCTTGAGATATATTGTGCATCTGATGAGCTGTAAGTGCTTCACATCCAACTTGTGATTCACTGCAGTTGGGTAGGGATTGTAGCAAGCAGCTTTAAACACAGCTAGGCTCCCATTAACTGCAGTCTGACCATGAGATTTTCTGTGTGTGTGAGTGTCTGCATCTTTGTGTGTGTGTGTGTGTGTGTGTGTGTGTGTGTGTGTGTGTGTGTGTGTGTGTGTGTGTGTATCTGCGTGTGTGCGTGTGTATCTGCATGCGTGAGTGTGCGTGTGTGTGAGTGTATGTGTATCTGCGTGTGTGCGTGTGTATCTGCATGCGTGAGTGTGCGTGTGTGTGAGTGTATGTGGATCTGCGTGTGTGCGTGTGTATCTGCATGTGAGTGAGTGTGTGTGAGTGAGTGTATGTGTGAATGTGCGTGTATCTGCATGTGTGTGTGAGTGCATGTTAGTGAATGTGTGTGTGAGGGTGTGAGTGTGTTTAGGGATGTTTAGTTACACAAACTAAAAGCAGCAGGAGGCCATTCATCCCTTCCAGCCTGCTCCGCCATTCATTTTGATCATGGCTGACCATAGAAACATAGAACATTACAGCACAGTACAGGCCCTTCGGCCCTCAATGTTGTGCTGAGCTATGTCCAATCCCAAGACAATCTATGTCTATCCCACTCCCTATCATTCTGGTGTGCTCCATGTGCCTATCCAATAACCGCTTGAAAGTTTCTAAAGTGTCCGACTCCACTATCACAGCAGGCAGTGCATTCCACACCCCAACCACTCTCTGAGTGAAGAATCTACCTCGGACATCCCTCCTATATCTCCCACCATCAACCTTATAGTTACGCCCCCCAATCACAGCTACATCCACCCGAGGAAATAGTCTCTGTACGTCCACTCTATCTATCCCCTCATCATCTTATAAACCTCTATTAAGTCGCCTCTCATCCTCCTCCATTCTAAAGAGAAAAGCCCCAGCTCCCTCAACCTTTCCTCATAAAGACCTACCCTCCAAACCAGGCAGCATCCTGGTAAATCTCCTCTGCACTCTCTCCAATGTTTCCACATCCTTCTTATAGCGAGGTGACCAGAACTGAACACAATATTCCAAATGTGGTCTCACTAATGTCCGGTAGAGTTGCAGCATAACCCCACGGCTCTTAAACTCAAACCCCCTGTTAATAAACACTAACACACTATAAGCCTTCTTCACGGCTCTATCCACTTGAGTGGCAACCTTCAGAGATCTGTGGATACGAACCCCAAGATCTCTCTGTTCCTCCACAGTCCTCAGAACCCTGCCGTTGACCCTGTAATCCGCATTCAAGTTTGTCCTACCAAAATGAATCACCTCGCACTTATCAGGGTTAAACTCCATCTGCCACTTTACGGCCCAGCTCTGCGTCCTATCAATGTCTCTTTGCAGCCTACAAGAGCCCCCCACCTCATCCACTACTCCACCAATCTTGAAATGTCACTTGAAATATCCGAATGTTCGAGAATGTGGGACAAGTGCAGGAAAATGGGATGAGCGCGCGTTAGGTGTTAGTTATTGTCAGCACAGATTGGATGGGCTGAAGGGCCTTCCCTGCACAGTATGTCCTTTCCCCCCTAGTGGCTGGAGCCTGTTTTCCCTCTCTCCCGCAGCTGCTGAGAGTGTGATATCCGAGTGATCCTTCATTGTTCCGACTTTGGAACCTTGCGTGACTAATGTCAGGAAGCAGATGGTGAAATTGATGGAGTGTGCTTTTTATTCTGGAGCGGCTGAGGGCTGGCTTGCTCACGGATTTGCGAGCGCTGTCTTCTGAGGCGGATTTGCGGAGCTGGGCAGTGAGTTCTGGAATCACACCTGGTTTGTGGGGTCGGAGAGGGTGCGATTCCAACGGATCACGGAATCACACAGCGCAGCAGAGGCCCTTCAGCCCATCCAGTCTTCACCAACACACGAGAAACACCTGGCCTCCCACCTAATCCCATTTACTATGGCATGGTGGTTAGCACTGCTGCCTCACGGCGCCAGGGACCCGGGTTCGATTCCCGGCTCGGGGTCACTGTCTGTGTGGAGTCTGCACATTCTCCCCGTGTCTGTGTGGGTTTCCTCCGGGTGCTCCGGTTTCCTCCCACAGTCCAAAGATGTGCGGGTTAGGTGCTAAATTCTCCCTCAGTGTTACCTGAACAGGCGCTGGAGTGTGGTGGCTAGGGAATTTTCACAGTAACTTCATTGCAGTGTTAATGTAAGCCTACTTGTGACTAATAAATAAACTTTAATTAAGCCTTAATTTATGATTTTTTAAATTCATTTGTGGGATGTGGGTGTCGCTGGCTGGGTCAGCATTTATTGCCCATCCCTAGTTGCCCCTTGGAGGGGCAGTTGAGAGTCAACCCCATTGCTGTGGCTCTGGGAGTCACATGTAGGCCAGACCGGGGTAAGGACGGCAGATTTCCTTCCCTAAAGGGAACCAGATGGGTTTTTCCCACAATGGGTCATCGGTAGATTCTTAATCCCAGATATTTTTTATTGAATTCAAATTCCACCATCTGCCGTGGTGGGATTCGAACCCGGGTCCCCCAGAACATTAGGTCAGTTCCTGGATTGATAGTCTAGAGATAATACCACTAGGCCACTGCCTCCTCCCTTGTACCAAGTGCTCATCTATGTACTTTTTAAAGGGTGTGGGGCATCCTGATGCCACCACCTTCCCCAGCAGCACATTCTAGACCTCTCTATAAAAAAGCTTTTCCTCACATCGCCCCCCCACCAAATCTCCTGCCCCTCACCTGCGACCCATGTTCCCTCGGGACTGACCCTTCAACTAAGGGGAACAGCTGCTCCCTGTCCACTCTGTCCATGCCCCTCATAATCTTGTACATCTCTCTCACACTCGCACACAACCTCTCCATTGTCACATGTATTAACATGCAGTGAAAAGTATTGTTTCTTGTGTGCTGTACAGACAAAGCATACCATTCATAGAGAAGGAAAGGAGAGGGTGCAGAATGTAGTGTTACAGTCACAGCGAGGGTGTAGAGAAAGATCAGCTTAATGCGAGGTAGGTCCATTCAAAAGTCTGACAGCAGCAGGGAAGAAGCTGTTCTTGAGTCGGTCAGTACGGGACCTCAGACTTCTGTATCTTTTTCCCGATGGAAGAAGGTGGAAGAGAGAATGTCCGGGGTGTGTGGGGGAGGTCCTTGATTATACCGGCTGCTTTTCCCCGAGGCAGCAGGAAGTGTAGATGGAGTCAATGGATGGGAGGCTGGTTTGTGTGACGGACTGGGCTACGTTCACAAGTCTTTGTAGTTCCTTGCGGTCTTGGTCGGAGCAGGAGCCCAGACCGAGCTGTGATACATCCAGAAAGGATGCTTTCGATGGTGCATCTGTAAAAGTAGTGAATATGCCAAATTTCCTTAGTTAGATCCATGTTGCGACCCACCCCGTGATGTGACAGTGCTAAATTCCATCACTTTGATAAGGTCCCTCTGAAAGGCAGCACTGGTATTGAGGTGATAGGTAGTACATGTGACAATCTGGAAGCTACAGGGAGTGGCTAATGCCACAACACAGGAGTGCCATGTGTCCGTTTGCTAACCGCACTCTCTCATTACAGATCATTGCTTTCGATGAGTTGAGGACGGACTTTAAGAACCCCATTGACCAATGTAATCCCATCCGAGCTGTAAGTAGCAACTTCTTCCACTGTTTCTTAGCTCTGTCTGTCCACCAATCCTCTGCCAGAATGGAAAGGGATTTTATACAATGGGATTGGATGGAAAGGTGTTGGGATTGTGTACCATGGGAGTGAATGGGAAGGGGTTTGATCCATTGGGATTGTGTACCATGGGAGTGAATGGGAAGGGGTTTGATCCATTGGGATTGTGTACAGTGGGAGTGAATGGGAAGGGGTTTGATCCATTGGGATTGTGTACAGTGGGAGTGAATGGGAAGGGGTTTGATCCATTGGGATTGTGTACAATGGGAGTGAATGGGAAGGGGTTTGATCCATTGGGATTGTGTACTATGGGAGAGAATGGGAAGAGGTTTGATCCATTGGGATTGTGTACAATGGGAATGAATGGGAAGGGGTTTGATTCATTGGGATTGTGTACAATGGGAATGAATGGGAAGGGGTTTGAATCCATTGGGATTGTGTACAATGGGAGTGAATGGGAAGGGGTTTGATCCATTGGGGTTGTGTACAATGGGAGTGAATGGGAAGGGGTTTGATCCATTGGGATTGTGTACAATGGGAGTGAATGGGAAGGCATTTGATCCGTTGGGATTGTGTACAATGGGAGTGAATGGGAAGGAGTTTGATCCATTGGGATTGTGTACAGTGGGAGTGAATGGGAAGGTGTTTGATGGATTGGGATTGTGTACAATGGGAGTAAATGGGAAGGGGTTTGATCCATTGGGATTGTGTACAATGGGAGTGAATGGGAAGGGGTTTGATCCATTGGGATTGGGTACAATGGGAGTGAATGGGAAGGGGTTTGATCCATTGGGATTGTGTACAATGGGAGTGAATGGGAAGGGGTTTGATCCATTGGGATTGTGTATAATGGGAGTGAATGGGAAGAGGTTTGATCCATTGGGATTGTGTACAATGGGAGTGAATGGGAAGGGGTTTGATCCATTGAGATTGTGTACAATGGGAGTGAATGGGAAGGGATTTGATCCATTGGGATTGGGTACAACAGGAGTGAATGGGAAGGGGTTTGATCCGTTGGATTGTGAACAATGGGAGTGAATGGGAAAGGGTTTGATCCATTGGGATTGTGTACAATGGGAATGAATGGGAAGGGGTTTGATCCGTTGGGATTGTGTACAATGGGAGTGAATGGGAAGTGGTTTGATCCATTGGGATTGTGTACAATGGGAGTGAATGGGTAGGGGTTTGGGTCCATTGGGATTGTGTACAATGGGAGTGAATGGGAAGGAGTTTGATCCATTGGGATTGTGTTTAATGGGAGTGAACGGGAAGGGGTTTGATCCATTGGGATTGTGTCCAATGGGAATGAATGGGAAGGGGTTTGATCCATTGGGATTGTGTCCAATGGGAGTGAATGGTAAGGGGTTTGATCCATTGGGAATGTGTACAATGCGAATGAATGGGAAGGGATTTGATCCATTGGGATTGTGTCCAATGGGAATGAATGGGAAGGGGTTTGATCCATTGGGAATGTGTACAATGCGAATGAATGGGAAGGGGTTTGGATATATTGGAACTGATGGAATTAGGAAGAAATTGCAATCCTCCATTGAACCTTACACACATAGGAAGATGCTTGTGATGGTTCATAGAATCCTTACAATGCAGAAGGAGGCCACTCTGCCCATCAAATTGGCACCTACCCTCCAACAGTGCACCTTATCCAGGCCCTCTCCCCTCAGATCCATGCAATTACCCTGCTAACCCCATAAACCTGCACATCTTTCGACACAAAAGGGCAATTTAGCATGGTCAATCCACTTAACCTGCACATTTTTAGACATAAGGGGCAATTTAGCACGGCCAATGCACCTAACCTACACATCTTTCGATGTAAAGGGACAATTTAGCATGGCCAATCCACCTAACCTACACATCTTTGGACACTAAGGGGCAATTTAGCATGGCCAATCCCCCTAACCTACACATCTTTGGACACTAAGGGGCAATTTAGCACGGCCAATCCACCTAACCAGCACATCTTTCAGACTGTGGTAGGAAGCCGGAGCCCCTGGAGGAAACCCAGGCAGACACGGGGAGAACATGCAGACCCCACACAGACAGTAACTCGAGGCCGGATTCGAACTCGGGTCCATGACGCTGTGAGGCAGCAGTGCTAACCCACTGTGCCACCGTGCTGTCCTCGGGCTGGCCATTTGAGGCGAATTGGATGGCATCTAGCCCCCACCTTCGCTTCCCCCCTCCGGATACCATGTCTGTCCCTGAACGCTAGCTAATCCCTTCCCCCTCCACCCCACCCCCGCTTGATGGTTGTGCGTCAACCCTCCTGCACACAAGGCCGAGGCAGATGTTTGCCTAATGAGGCAGAATTGAGACCAGCCTGAGAGCAACCACACCCCTGCCAGGCAACACTCTTCTACCAACTGATCGCAGCTTCCCTGTGAAGCCGGTCGCCATGGCAACCCCTCGACAAGTGCGAGGTGCTGCACTTTTCCCGACGGAATAAGAACGACACATACAATCCTCGGAAACAGCAACTTAACTGGGACATCAGGGCAGAGGGGAATGGATTCGCAAATCGTTTTTTTTAAAGCGGCCTGACAAATATCCCAAGGCCCTTATTTTTTTCATAGCATGTACAACACGGAAACAGGCCTCTCGCCCTCCACTAGCACTGCTGGCTGTGCAGACACATGGATTTGGGCCTGTGTCTGTGGGAGTTTGCGCATTCTCCCTGTGGTTGCGTGGGTTTCCTCCGGGCGCTCCGGTTTCCTCCCACACCCCAAAGATGTGCTCTTAGGCTAATCGGTTTTTACCAAATTGACACTATTTCTTCCCTGAATCTGACTGAGTAGGGTTCCATTCGTAGACATGCAGGGTAGAATAGGTGTAGGGTGAAGCGGCGGCGCGGGCTCGTTGGGCCGAAGGGCCTGTTTCCCGTGCTGGGTTGTTCTTTGTTCTTTGTTCATGTCGGCGGCACGGTGGCACAGTGGGTTAGCACTGCTGCTTCACAGCTCCAGGGTCCTGGGTTCGATTCCCGGCTCGGATCACTGTCTGTGTGGAGTTTGCACATTCTCCTCATGCCTGCATGGGTTTTCTCCGGGTACTCCGGTTTCCCCCCACAGTCCAAAGATGTGTGGGTTAGGTGGATTGGCCATGCTAAATTGCCCCTTAGTGTCCAAAGATGTGTGGGTTAGGTGGATTGGCCATGCTAAATTGCCCCTTAGTGTCCAAAGATGTGCAGGTTAGGTGGATTGGTCATGCTAAATTGCCCCTTAGTGTCCAAAGATGTGCAAGTTAGGTGGATTGGCCATGCTAAATTGTCCCTTAGTGTCCAAAGATGTGCAGGTTAGGTGGATTGGCCATGCTAAATTGCCCCTTAGTGTCCAAAGATGTGTGGGTTAGGGTGGATTGGCCATGCTAAATTGTCCCTTAGTGTCCAAAGATGTGTAGGTTAGGGTGGATTGGCCATGCTAAATTGTCCCTTAGTGTCCAAAGATGTGTAGGTTAGGTGGATTGGCCATGCTAAATTGCCCCTTAGTGTCCAAAGATGTGCAAGTTAGGTGGATTGGCCATGCTAAATTGCCCCTTAGTGTCCAAAGATGTGCAGGTTAGGTGGATTGGCCATGCTAAATTGCCCCTTAGTGTCCAAAGATGTGTAGGTTAGGTGGATTGGCCATGCTAAATTGCCCCTTAGTGTCCAGGGATGTGTAGGTTAGAGGGATTAGTGGGTATAATATGTAGGGATATGGGGGTAGGGCCTGGGTGGGACTGTGTTTGGTGCAGACTCGATAGGCCAAAAGGCCTCTTTCTGCACTGTAGGCCTGCATGATTCTATGGTCTCTCTCTCCCTGAATTCACTATGACTCTCGCCAACTTTTACAGATGCACCGTAGAAAGCATCCTTTCCAGGTAGTCAGAGGCTTTTTCCCCAGGGCTGAAATAGTTGCCACGAGAGGACACGGGTTTAAGGTGCTGGGGAGTAGGTACAGAGGAGATGTCGGGGTAAGTTTCTCACTCAGAGAGGGTGGTGGGTGCGTGGAATGGGCTGCCAGCAACGGTGGTGGAGGTGGATTCGATAGGGTCTTTTAAGAGACTTTTAGATAAGTACATGGAACTTAGTAAAGATAGAGGGTCATAGGTGAGCCTAGTAATCTCTAAGGTAGGGACATGTTTGGCACAACTTTGTGGGCCGAAGGGCCTGTATTGTGCTGTAGTTTTTCTATGTTTCTACGTGTCACAGCTTGGTATGGGCTCCTGCTCTGATCAAGAACCACAAGGAACTACAAAAGGTCGTGAACGTAGCCCAATCCATCACACAAACCAGCCTCCCACTCACTGACTCTACACTCCCCGCTGCCTCGGGGAAAAGCAGCCGGTATAATCAAAGACCCCCACACACCCCGGACATTCTCTCTTCCACCTTCTTCCATTGGGAGAAAGGTACAAAAGTCGGAGGTCCCGTACCGACCGACTCAAGAACAGCTTCTTCCCTGCTGCTGTCAGACTTTTGAATGGACCTACCTCGCATTAAGCTGATCTTTCTCGACACCCTCGCTGTGACTGTAACACTACATTCTGCACCCTCTCCTTTCCTTCTCCCCTATGTACTCTATGAACGGTGTGCTTTGTCTGTATAGCACGCAAGGAACAATACTTTTCACTGCATCCCAATAAATGTGACATTAATGAACTCCAGCAATCTAAACTTCCTCAGGAGGCTAAGGAAATTTGGCATGTCAGCTATGACTCTCAGCAACTTTTACAGATACACCATAGAAAGCATCCTTTCCGGATGTATCACAGCTTGATCTGGGCTCCTGCTCTGCCCAAGACCACAAGGAACTACAAAGTATCGTGAATGTAGCCCAGTCCCATCTCGCAAACCATCCCACTGTCTTGGGAAAAGCAGCCAGCAGAATCAAGGACCCCCACGCACTCCGGACATACTCACTTTGATTTCATTTGATTTATTATTGTCGCATGTATTAACATACAGTGAAAAGTATTGTTTTCTTGCGCGCTGTTCAGACAAAACATACACAGAGGAGAAGGAAAGGAGAGGGTGCAGAACGTCTAGGTATTGCAGTCACAGCTAGGGTATGGAGAAATATCAGCTTTATACGAGGTAGCCCCATTCAAAAGTCTGATGGCAGCAGGGAAGAAGCTGTTCTTGAGTCTCACCTTCTTCTGTCGGGAAAAAGTTAGAAGTCTGAGGTCAAGCCTCGACCAGCTCAAGAACAGTTTCTTGTTGGAGATGGTCATTGCGAGACATTTGTTACTTGCCACATGTAACAGATTTACCAGGATGCTGCCTGGTTTGGAGGGTAGGTCTTTATGAGGAAAGGTTGAGGGAGCTGGGGCTTTTCTCTTTAGAGCAGAGGAGGATGAGAGGCGACTTAATAGAGGTTTAGAAGATGATGAGGGGGATCGATAGAGTGGACGTACAGAGACTATTTCCTCGGGTGGATGTAGCTGTGATTGGGGGGTGTAAGTATAAGGTGGGAGATATAGGAGGGATGTCCGAGGTAGATTCTTCACTCAGAGAGTGGTTGGGGTGTGGAATGCACTGCCTGCTGTGATAGTGGAGTCAGACACTTTAGGAACTTTCAAGCGGTTATTGGATAGGCACATGGAGCACTCCAGAATGATAGGGAGTGGGATAGACTGCTCTTGGGATTGGACATAGCTCAGCACAACATTGAGGGCCGAAGGGCCTGTGCTGTCATGTTCTATGTCAGCTCAACTCTGGATATTGTCCAGGTCTTGCTGCGTTTGGACATGGGCTGTTTCAGTATCTGAGGAGTGGTGAATAGTGCTGAACATTGTGCAGTCATCACCGAACACCCCCACATCTGACCTTCTGATGAAAGGAAGGCCATTGTTGAAGCAGCTGAAGATGGTTGGGGCCTAGGACACTAATCCTGAGGATCTTCTGCTCAGATATCTTGGAGCTGAGACAGTTTGAGGATAAGGGGTAAACCTTTTAGGACTGAGCTGAGGAGAGATTTCTTCACCCAGAGAGCGGTGGGATTCACTCCCACAGGAAGTAGTTGAGGCCAAAACGTTGTGTGATTTCAGGAAGGAATTAGATATCGCTCTGGGGGCTAAAGGGATCGAGGGATATTGTGGGGGGGGGGGGGGGGTGGGGGGCGGCGCTCAGGATATTGAATTTGATGATCAGCCATGATCAAAATGAATGGGGGAGCAGGCTGGAAGGGCCGAATGGCCTGCTCCTGCTTCGAGGTGTTTCTGTCTCCTGATTCCAGAGAAGAAGCACTCTGAGTGTGTCCAGGGCTCCCATAGACGGCCCTCTTTCAGATTGGGCATTATTTATTTGAAATCTCTGCAGTTCAGTGCACTGATAACAATCCCAGGCCCTATCCCTGTAACCCCATGTATTTACCCTGCTAGTCCCCCTGACACTAAGGGGCAATTTAGCATGGCCAATCCACCTAACCTGCTCATCTTTGGACACTAAGGGGCAATTTAGCATGGCCAATCCACCTAACCTACACATCTTTGGACACTAAGGGACAATTTAGCATGGCCAATCCACCTAACCTGCACATCTTTGGACACTAAGGGGCAATTTAGCATGGCCAATCCACCTAACCTACACATCTTTGGACACTGAGGGACAATTTAGCATGGCCAATCCACCTAACCTACACATCTTTGGACACTAAGGGACAATTTAGCATGGCCAATCCACCTAACCTGCACATCTTTTGGAAAGGCCTGGGAACTACAGGCCAGTGAGCCTCACACCTGTGGTAGGTAAATTGATGGAAGGTATTTTGAGAGACAGGATCTACATGCATTTAGAACATAGAACATTACAGGTCCTCGATGTTGCACCGACCTATGAAGCCAATCTAAAGCCCATCTAACCTACACTTTTCCAATATCATCCATATGTTTATCCAATGACCATTTAAATACCCTTAATGTTGGCGAATCCACAACTGTTGCAGACAGGGCATTCCACACCCTTACTACCCTCTGAGTAACGAACCTACCTCTGACACCTGACCTATATCTATCACCCCTCAATTTAAAGCTACGTCCCCTCATGTTAGCCATCTCCACCCAAGGAAAAAGGCTCTCACTGTCCACCCTCTCTGATCCTCTGATCATCTTATATGTCTCTATTAAGTCACCTCTTAACCTTTCTCTCTCTAACGAGTGACACAAGGGCTGATTAGGGACAGTTAGCATGGCTTTGTGAGTGGAACATCATGTCTCACAAATTTTTTTGAAGGTGGAACCAAGAAGGTAGATGAGGGCAGTGCAGTTGATGTTGTCTACATGGACTTTAACAAGGCCTTTGACAAGGCATGGTAGATTGTTGCATAAGGTTAAATCTCACGGGATCCAGGGTGAGGTATCTCAATGGATACAAAATTGGCTTCTTTACAGAAGCCAGAGGGTGGTTGTAGAGAGTTGTTTTTCAAACTGGAGGCCCGTGACCAGCGGTGTGCCTCAGGGATCAGTGCTGGGCCCACTGTTATTTGTCATTTATATTAATGATTTGGATGAGAGTATAGGGGGCAAGGTTAGTAAGTTTGCAGATGACACCAAGATGGGTGGCATAGTGGACAGTGAAGAACGTTGTCTCCAATTGCAACGGGATCTTGATCAATCGAGCCAGTGGGTTGACAAATGGCAGATGGAGTTTAATTTAGATAAATGCGAGGTGATGCATTTTGGTCAATGGAACCAGGGCAGGACTTAATCAGTTAATGGTAGGGCGTTGGGGAGAATTACAGAACAAAGAGATCTAGGGGTACAGGTTCATAGCTCCTTGAAAGTGGAGTGACAGGTGGACAGAGTGGTGAAGAAGGCATTCGGCATGCTTGGTTTCATCGGTCAGAACATTGAATACAGGAGTTGGGACGACTTGTTGAAGTTGTACAAGACATTGGTAAGGCCACACTTGGAATACTGTGTACAGTTCTGGTCACCCTATTATAGAAAGGATATATTAAGAGATCAGCAACTGGTGGGTAAGAAGGACAAGGTACTCAAAGTGTCTCAAACTTCCAAATTCCAACCCAGAAGCAGCAAGGGAGCAGACAGCAACTTTATGGAGCTGAGCTGGAGACCCAAGGAGTACATCTCAATTATAAAGTAATAATGCTGCAAATTGCAAAAATGGTTTTCTTATATCTACATCACTCTTGCATTTATTTCATATGGGTCAAAAGAACTTTCTCATAACCTGAAACTGGTTATATGGTTAATCTGTAATACGGTTCAGGACTCATTGCTAAAATAAGCTATTTTGAAAGCAATAACAAGGTAAATTGGTGGTTTCAATAACAGGCAACAGATCCGCAATGTCAATTTTACACCCCATCACCAAATTTAAAATCAACCACGAGATGATAGCTACTCTCATCATTTCAACAAATGGCATCCACTGGTGTATTTCCATTAGATAATAATATTACAGATGGAACAGGAGAATTTCCTGTATTTCTTTGAATCCTGTTTTTAACTTCCATTGAACTGTTGCATTAGACAGATGAAGCTTTGGTGTCATGTCCAAAGCACAGCGCCTCTGTCAGCACTGAAATCCATCAGTGCCACAGTAGAGTATCAAACTCAGTGACGATATAAATCCTGGAGTAGAGCTTGACTCAAACTTATGTTTCAGAGGTGATAGTGTTATCAATTCAGTGAAGATGACAAAGGGTAGAATTTCAGAGATGCGTATAATAGGCAGCAGACTTGCCATGATGAGAACCATATGGGTGGGATCAGACCAGAAAAGAGATGAACAACTTAAAACACCTTTCATATCTCTGTAATAAGAACATCTACACACATTATCTGAAATCCTGAAGTTATGCTATTATCTTTAACTTTCTTCCATTTTGTTATGACCAGGTGGGAACGGTGAACTGGTTTCCCTCTATTCAACTTATAGGTTGGTCACAAGGGTTTAAGTTTCTTTTTTATGATGCTTTTTCCAAATTAGACTATATTGTACTATTAAAGCTGTGAAGTGATAAGAACTAATCCAACGAGATTTTCTTGATTCAAAGAGTGAGTAAATATATTAATAATAGAAATGCAATGTCAAGCATTCAGGAGCCTCGCATTCAACTATCAGAAATAAGGGGAGTTAAAGTTAACAAAAAAAGTAAAAGAATATTCGATGAAATGTCTTTTGATTGTTCTTGAAACATAGATTTTA
>NW_027650787.1:0-40000 GCF_965287045.1 Carcharhinus amblyrhynchos
AGAGGAGGAGAGATAGCGTCAGACAGAGAGAGAGAGAGAGAGATAGCGTCAGACAGAGAGAGAGAGAGAGAGGGAGCGTCAGACAGAGAGAGTGGAGGGGGAGAGAGAGGGGAGGGGGAGAGAGAGGGGAGGGGGAGAGAGAGGGGAGAGGGGAGAGAGAGGGGAGGGGGGAGAGAGAGGGGAGGGGGAGAGAGAGGGGAGGGGGAGAGAGAGGGGGAGGGGGAGGGGAGGGGGAGGGGGAGGGGAGGGGAGGGGGACGGAGAGGGGAGGGGGACGGAGAGGGGAGGGGGACGGAGAGGGGAGGGGGACGGAGAGGGGAGGGGGACGGAGAGGGGAGGGGGACGGAGAGGGGAGGGGGACGGAGAGGGGAGGGGGACGGAGAGGGGAGGGGGACGGGGGGGGGGGGGAGAGAGAGAGAGCGCGCGTCAGACAGAAGAGAGAGAGAGAGGAAGCGTCAGACAGAGAGAGGGGGGAGGCAGAGAGGGGGGAGGGAGAGAGGGGGGGAGGGAGAGAGGGGGGGAGGGAGACAGGGGGGAGGGAGACAGGGGGAGGGGGGGAGAGAGGGAGAGAGGGGGGAGGGAGAGGGGGGGAGGGAGAGGTGGGGGACGGAGGGGGGGGGGAGGGACGGGGGGAGTGAGGGGGACCGAGTGAGAGAGGAGGATAGAGAGGGGGGAGAGAGAGTGAGCGGGAGGAGGAGAGGAAAGACAGAGCGTGACAGAAAGAGAGAGTTGCAGAGAGACACTGCGAGCTCTCTGACCATTCCGAGGGACCGTGTCAAACTCACCTGGGGGGCTCCGTAGATGTAGAGAACAAGGGGCTCATTCTCAGGAATGACGCACCATCCTTTCTGCCAACTCTTTGCCCCTTTCTCCATGTAGTGCATGTAACTGCAGATTACACTGTTCTCTGCCACTATCGATGCCTGCTTCTGTAACAAAAAGGTACCAAACTGAATAATGCACCGTATATCACCACTGCAACCCAGAAACAGGCCATTCGGCCCCTCTGCCCTGTGCTAATGTTTTTGCTCCCACATCAATCTCCTCCCACATACCCTAATTCACCAGCCTCCCCCCATCACCCATATCCTTCCATTCCTTTCTCCCTCTTGTGTTTGTCCTGGACAGTGTAGAGGGAGCTTTACTCTGTATCTAACCCGTGCTGTACCTGTCCTGGGAGTGTTTGATGGGGACAGTGTAGAGGGAGCTTTACTCTGTATCTAACCCCGTGCTGTACCTGTCCTGGGAGTGTTTGATGGGGACAGTGTAGAGGGAGCTTTACTCTGTATCTAACCCCGTGCTGTACCTGTCCTGGGAGTGTTTGATGGGGGACAGTGTAGAGGGAGCTTTACTCTGTATCTAACCCCGTGCTGTACCTGTCCTGGGAGTGTTTGATGGGGACAGTGTAGAGGGAGCTTTACTCTGTATCTAACCCCGTGCTGTACCTGTCCTGGGAGTGTTTGATGGGGGACAGTGTAGAGGGAGCTTTACTCTGTATCTAACCCCGTGCTGTACCTGTCCTGGGAGTGTTTGATGGGGGACAGTGTAGAGGGAGCTTTACTCTGTATCTAACCCCGTGCTGTACCTGTCCTGGGAGTGTTTGATGGGGACAGTGTAGAGGGAGCTTTACTCTGTATCTAACCCCGTGCTGTACCTGTCCTGGGAGTGTTTGATGGGGACAGTGTAGAGGGAGCTTTACTCTGTATCTAACCCCGTGCTGTACCTGTCCTGGGAGTGTTTGATGGGGGACAGTGTAGAGGGAGCTTTACTCTGTATCTAACCCCGTGCTGTACCTGTCCTGGAGTGTTTGATGGGGGACAGTGTAGAGGGAGCTTTACTCTGTATCTAACCCCGTGCTGTACCTGTCCTGGGAGTGTTTGATGGGGGACAGTGTAGAGGGAGCTTTACTCTGTATCTAACCCCGTGCTGTACCTGTCCTGGGAGTGTTTGATGGGGACAGTGTAGAGGGAGCTTTACTTTGTAAAGGATTGCAAAGATGATCCTGGATAGGAGCGAAAGTAACAGGGTAGTTGTTACGGAGGACTTTAACTTTACGAATATCGATTGGAAAAGCTACAGTTCAAGCACGTTAGAGGGGTCAGTTTTTGTCCAATGTGTGCAGGAAGGTTTCATGACACAGTATGTAGATAGGCCAACAAGAGGTGAGGCTACACTGGATTTGGTACTGGGTAATGAACCAGACCAGGTGTTAGACTTGAAGGTAGGTGAGCATTTTGGTGATAGTGACCATAATTTGGTTACGTTTACCTTAGTGATGGAAAGGGATAGGCGTATACCGAAGGGCAGAAGTTATAGCTGGGGGAAAGGTAATTATGAGGCGATTAGGCGAGATTTAGGATACATAGGGTGGAGTAGGAAACTGCAGGGGCTGGGAACATCTGAAATGTGGAGCTTATTCAAGGAGCAGCTACTGCGAGTCCTTGATAAATATGTACCTGTCAGGCAGGAAGGAAGTGGTCGAGTGAGGGAACCGTGGTGTACTAAGGAAGTTGAATCTCTGGTGAAGAGGAAGAAGGAGGCTTATGTAAAGATGAGACATGAAGGCTCAGTTAGGGCACTGGAGAGTTATAAATTAGCCAGGAAGGAGTTAAAGAGAGAGTTAAGAAGAGCTAGAAGAGGACATGAGAAGACTTTGGCAGATAGGATCAAGGAAAATCCTAAAATTTTCTACAGGTATGTCAAGAATAAAAGATTGGTTAGAGCAAGATTAGGGCCAGTCAGAGACAGCAGTGGGAAGTTGTGCGTGGAGCCTGAAGAGATAGGAGGGGCACTGAATGAGTATTTTTTGTCAGTTTTCACACAGGAAAAAGTCGAGGAGAATACTGCGATACCAGGTAGTAGACTAGACGGGATTGAGGTACATAAGGAGGAGGTGTTGGCAATTCTTGAGAGTGTGAAAATAGACAAGTCCCCTGGGCTGGATGGGATTTACCCTAGGATTCTCTGGGAGGCTAGGGAGGAGATTGCAGAGCCTTTGGCTTCAATCCTCATGTCGTCATTGGCTTCAGGTATAGTGCCGGAAGACTGGAGGATAGCAAATGTTGTCCCCTTGTTCAAGGGGAGTAGAGACCATCCTGGGAATTACTTCTGTTGTGGGCAAAGTTTTGGAAAGAATTATAAGGGTTAGGATTTATAATCATCTAGAGGGAAATAAATTGATTAGGATAGTCAACACGGTTTTGTGAAGGGTAGGTCGTGCCTCACAAACCTTATCGAGTTTTTTGAAAAGGTGACCAAAGAGGTGGATAAGGGTAAGGCAGCTGACGTGGTGTATATGGATTTTAGCAAAGCGTTTGATAAGGTTCCCCATGGTAGGCTATTGCAGAAAATGCAGATGCTGGGATTGAGGGTGATTTAGCAGTTTGGATCAGGAATTGGCTAGCTGATAGAAGACAGAGAGTGGTGGTTAATGGGAAACATTCAACCTGGAGTTCAGTTACAAGTGGTGTACCTCAGGGATCTGTTTTGGGGCCACTGCTGTTTATCATTTTTATAAATGACCTAGATGAGGGTGTAGAAGGATGGGTTAGTAAATTTGCTGACGACGCCAAAGTTGGAGGAGTTGTAGACAGTGAGGATGGGTGTTACAGTTTGCAGAGGGACATAGATAAGCTGCAGAGCTGGGCCGAGAGGTGGCAGATGGAGTTTAATATGGAAAAGTGTGAGGTGATTCACTTTGGTAAGACTAACAGGAGTACAGAATATAGGGCTAATGGAAGGACTCTTAGTAGTGTTGACGAGCAGAGAGATCTCAGGGTACATGTGCATAGCTCCCTGAAAGTTGGCACCCAGGCTGATAAGGTTGTTAAGAAGGCGTACAGTGTGTTAGCTTTTATTGGGAGAGGGATTGAATTTCGGAGCCGTGAGGTCATTGTTACAACTGTACAAAACTCTGGCGTTGCCGCACTTGGAGTATTGCGTACAGTTCTGGTCGCCGCATTATAAGAAAGATGTGGAAGCATTGGAAAGGGTGCAGAGGAGGTTTACCAGGATGTTGCCTGGTATGGTGGGAAGGTCTTATGAGGAAAGGCTGAGGGACTTGAGGTTATTTTCATTAGAGAGAAGAAGGTTACGAGGTGACCTGATTGAGGCATACAAGATAATCAGAGGATTGGATAGGGTGGACAGTGAGAGCCTTTTACCTCGGATGGTGATGGCTAACACGAGGGGACATAGCTCTAAATTAAGGGGTGGTAATTATAGGACGGATGTCAGAGGTAGGTTCTTTACTCAGAGGGTAGTAAGGGCGTGGAATGCCTTGCCTGCAGCAGTTGTGGACTCGCCAACTTTAAGGGCGTTCAAATGGTCAGTGGATAGGCATATGGATGACACTGGAATAGTTTAGGTTAGAGGGTCATTAGATTGGTTCCACTGGTTGGCACAACATCGAGGGCTGAAGGGCCTGTACTGCGCTGTAATGTTCCATGTTCTACGTATCTAACCCCGTGCTGTCAGCGTTGGGAGAGTTTTTCTCACCTCAAGGATGGATCTCCTCCGCTGTGTGTAAGATGCTCGGTGTCCGGGACTAATGGGTGATCCGTGCAGTGTGGTATAGCAATCCCGGCACACTCGGTTAAAACGATTGTTATCGTACACCAGCCGCGCACGGAATTCCGAGCACTTCCCGCACACCACCTGGAGAGAGATGGCAAGTCAGACAGAATTCCACAAAATCCCACATCCCGGAAACTGGCCATTCGGTCCCTCTACTGTGTCCCGGAACTGTGCACAGTATTCCGAGTGAGATAGGGAGACTGGAACTCTGCACAGTATTCCGAGTGGGATAGGGAGACTGGAACTGTGCACAGTATTCCGAGTGGAATAGGGAGACCGGAACTGTGCACAGTATTCCGAGTGGGATACAGAGACTGGAACTGTGCAGAATATTCCAAGTGGGATACAGAGACTGGAACTGTGCACAGTATTCCGAGCGGGATAGAGAGACCAGAACTGTGCACAGTATTCCGAGTGGGATACGGAGACTGGAACAGCGCACAGTATTCCGAGTGGGATACGGAGACTGGAATTGTGCACAGTATTCCAACTGGGATAAGGAGATTGGAACAGCGCACAGTATTCCGAGTGAGATACGGAGACCGGAACTGTGCATAGTATTCCAAGTGGAATCGGGAGACTGGAGTTATGCACAGTATTCCAAGTGGGATTCAGGAATTCCTGAAGGTACAGGACATGATTACCAATGGAGTTTCTCTCCTGCATCGAACATGTGGCCCCAACTGGGGTGACAAGGCTATCCCAGAATTCAAAGGGGCTGTGACGGGCCCCTGATTGAAACTGGGGCAATGTGTCTGATAGGGAGCATGCACAGCCGCTAAGAATGCTGGGATAACATGGCCTCCATTGGCCTCTCTCCCCTCCATCTGCTCTTCTCATCTGGGAATGATCCAAAAACTCCAATGGCGACTGCAACCCAACGCGATTGGACAGTGGAACCCTCCGTTACGGCCCCATTGGAAACTGGGAACTGCAGTCCGGTGTTTAACTCACATGGCCACAAGCTTTGCAGTGATGTCGACGTTTTGTGATCGAGTTAAAAGGTTCCTGGCAGATCATGCACAATGTGACTTCCCTCTCTCGGATCGGAGTGGGAGCTCTCTTCCCCAGCTCTGTGTTCTGAATACAAAATGTCAAGGTCAGTTATCGAGCGCTTCCATCAACTGGGACTCAATATTGTCCCGAGCACTAACAGCGCGGAGGGAGTGCTGCACTGCAGGAGGGTCAGTGCGGAGGGAGCGCCGCACTGTGGGAGGGTCAGTGCTGAGGGAGCGCCGCACTGTGGGAGGGTCAGTGCTGAGGGAGCGCCACACTGTGGGAGGGTCAGTGCGGAGGGAGCGCCGCACTGTGGGAGGGTCAGTGCCGAGGGAGCGCCGCACTGTGGGAGGGTCAGTGCGGAGGGAGCGCCGCACTGTGGGAGGGTCAGTGCCGAGGGAGCGCCGCACTGTGGGAGGGTCAGTGCTGAGGGAGCGCCGCACTGCAGGAGGGTCAGTGCTGAGGGAGCGCCGCACTGTGGGAGGGTCAGTGCTGAGGGAGCGCCGCACTGCAGGAGGGTCAGTGCTGAGGGAGCGCCGCACTGTGGGAGGGTCAGTGCTGAGGGAGCGCCGCACTGCAGGAGGGTCAGTGCTGAGGGAGCGCCGCACTGTGGGAGGGTCAGTGCTGAGGGAGCGCCGCACTGTGGGAGGGTCAGTGCTGAGGGAGTGCTGCACTGCAGGAGGGTCAGTGCTGAGGGAGCGCCGCACTGTGGGAGGGTCAGTGCTGAGGGAGTGCCGCACTGTGGGAGGGTCAGTGCTGAGGGAGTGCTGCACTGCAGGAGGGTCAGTGCTGAGGGAGCGCCGCACTGCGGGAGGGTCAGTGCTGAGGGAGCGCCGCACTGTGGGAGGGTCAGTGCTGAGGGAGCGCTGCACCGTGGGAGGGTCAGTGCTGAGGGAGCGCCGCACTGTGGGAGGGTTGGTGCTGAGGGAGCGCCGCACTGTGGGAGGGTCGGTGCTGAGGGAGCACCGCACTGTGGCAGGGTCAGTGCTGAGGGAGCGCCGCACTGTGGGAGGGTCGGTGCTGAGGGAGCGCCGCACTGTGGGAGGGTCAGTGCTGAGGGAGCGCCGCACTGTGGGAGGGTCAGTGCTGAGGGAGCGTCGCACTGTGGGAGGGTCGGTGCTGAGGGAGCGCCGCACTGTGGGAGGGTCAGTGCTGAGGGAGTGCCGCACTGTGGGAGGGTCAGTGCTGAGGGAGTGCTGCACTGCAGGAGGGTCAGTGCTGAGGGAGTGCTGCACTGCAGGAGGGTCAGTGCTGAGGGAGCGCCGCACTGCGGGAGGGTCAGTGCTGAGGGAGCGCCGCACTGTGGGAGGGTCAGTGCTGAGGGAGCGCTGCACCGTGGGAGGGTCAGTGCTGAGGGAGCGCCGCACTGTGGGAGGGTTGGTGCTGAGGGAGCGCCGCACTGTGGGAGGGTCGGTGCTGAGGGAGCGCCGCACTGTGGCAGGGTCAGTGCTGAGGGAGCGCCGCACTGTGGGAGGGTCGGTGCTGAGGGAGCGCCGCACTGTGGGAGGGTCAGTGCTGAGGGAGCGCCGCACTGTGGGAGGGTCAGTGCGGAGGGAGCGCCGCACTGTGGGAGGGTCAGTGCCGAGGGAGCGCCGCACTGTGGGAGGGTCAGTGCGGAGGGAGCGCCGCACTGTGGGAGGGTCAGTGCCGAGGGAGCGCCGCACTGTGGGAGGGTCAGTGCTGAGGGAGCGCCGCACTGCAGGAGGGTCAGTGCTGAGGGAGCGCCGCACTGTGGGAGGGTCAGTGCTGAGGGAGCGCCGCACTGCAGGAGGGTCAGTGCTGAGGGAGCGCCGCACTGTGGGAGGGTCAGTGCTGAGGGAGCGCCGCACTGCAGGAGGGTCAGTGCTGAGGGAGCGCCGCACTGTGGGAGGGTCAGTGCTGAGGGAGCGCCGCACTGTGGGAGGGTCAGTGCTGAGGGAGTGCTGCACTGCAGGAGGGTCAGTGCTGAGGGAGCGCCGCACTGTGGGAGGGTCAGTGCTGAGGGAGTGCCGCACTGTGGGAGGGTCAGTGCTGAGGGAGTGCTGCACTGCAGGAGGGTCAGTGCTGAGGGAGCGCCGCACTGCGGGAGGGTCAGTGCTGAGGGAGCGCCGCACTGTGGGAGGGTCAGTGCTGAGGGAGCGCTGCACCGTGGGAGGGTCAGTGCTGAGGGAGCGCCGCACTGTGGGAGGGTTGGTGCTGAGGGAGCGCCGCACTGTGGGAGGGTCGGTGCTGAGGGAGCACCGCACTGTGGCAGGGTCAGTGCTGAGGGAGCGCCGCACTGTGGGAGGGTCGGTGCTGAGGGAGCGCCGCACTGTGGGAGGGTCAGTGCTGAGGGAGCGCCGCACTGTGGGAGGGTCAGTGCTGAGGGAGCGTCGCACTGTGGGAGGGTCGGTGCTGAGGGAGCGCCGCACTGTGGGAGGGTCAGTGCTGAGGGAGTGCCGCACTGTGGGAGGGTCAGTGCTGAGGGAGTGCTGCACTGCAGGAGGGTCAGTGCTGAGGGAGTGCTGCACTGCAGGAGGGTCAGTGCTGAGGGAGCGCCGCACTGCGGGAGGGTCAGTGCTGAGGGAGCGCCGCACTGTGGGAGGGTCAGTGCTGAGGGAGCGCTGCACCGTGGGAGGGTCAGTGCTGAGGGAGCGCCGCACTGTGGGAGGGTTGGTGCTGAGGGAGCGCCGCACTGTGGGAGGGTCGGTGCTGAGGGAGCGCCGCACTGTGGCAGGGTCAGTGCTGAGGGAGCGCCGCACTGTGGGAGGGTCGGTGCTGAGGGAGCGCCGCACTGTGGGAGGGTCAGTGCTGAGGGAGCGCCGCACTGTGGGAGGGTCAGTGCTGAGGGAGCGTCGCACTGTGGGAGGGTCGGTGCTGAGGGAGCGCCGCACTGTGGGAGGGTCAGTGCTGAGGGAGCGCCGCACTGCGGGAGGGTCAGTACTGAGGGAGCGCCGCACTGCGGGAGGGTCAGTGCTGAGGGAGCGCCGCACTGTGGCAGGGTCAGTGCTGAGGGAGCGCCGCACTGTGGGAGGGTCAGTGCTGAGGGAGCGCCGCACTGTGGGAGGGTCAGCGCTGAGGGAGCACCGCACTGTGGGAGGGTCAGCGCTGAGGGAGCACCGCACTGTGGGAGGGACAGTGCTGAGGGAGCGCCGCACTGTGGGAGGGTCAGTGCTGAGGGAGCGCCGCACTGTGGGAGGGTCAGTGCTGAGGGAGCGCTGCACTGCAGGAGGGTCAGTGCTGAGGGAGCGCCGCACTGTGGGAGGGTCAGTGCTGAGGGAGCGCCGCACTGCGGAAGGGTCAGTGCTGAGGGAGCGCCGCACTGCGGGAGGGTCAGTGCTGAGGGAGCGCCGCACTGCGGGAGGGTCAGTGCTGAGGGAGCGCCGCACTGTGGCAGGGTCATTGCTGAGGGAGCGCCGCACTGTGGCAGGGTCAGCGCTGAGGGAGCGCCACACTGTGGGAGGGTCAGTGCTGAGGGAGCGCCGCACTGTGGGAGGGTCAGTGCTGAGGGAGCGCCGCACTGTGGGAGGGTCAGTGCTGAGGGAGCACCGCACTGTGGGAGGGTCAGTGCTGAGGGAGTGCCGCACTGTGGGAGGGTCAGCGCTGAGGGAGCACCGCACTGTGGGAGGGTCAGTGCTGAGGGAGTGCCGCACTGTGGGAGGGTCAGCGCTGAGGGAGCACCGCACTGTGGGAGGGACAGTGCTGAGGGAGCGCCGCACTGTGGGAGGGTCAGTGCTGAGGGAGCGCCGCACTGTGGGAGGGTCAGTGCTGAGGGAGCGCCGCACTGTGGAAGGGTCAGTGCTGAGGGAGCGCCGCACTGTGGGAGGGTCAGTGCTGAGGGAGCGCCGCACTGTGGGAGGGTCAGTGCTGAGGGAGCGCCGCACTGTGGGAGGGTCAGCGCTGAGGGAGCGCCGCACTGTGGGAGGGTCAGCGCTGAGGGAGCGCCGCACTGTGGGAGGGTCAGCGCTGAGGGAGCACCGCACTGTGGGAGGTGCTATCTTTTCGAAGGGAACTTTGAACCCCAAGTGCATTCCCTGTCTACTTGAGTGGATGTACAGGATGCCATTGTTAGTTTGAGATGAAGAACATCAAGCTATCTCCTCCCCATAACTCGCCAACTCCCAGCGAGGTGTCTGACCATCAATACTACCCCACCCTCCCACTCACCGGTGAATCCGGAGGTGTCTCCTCATCCCGGAATGATCCACTGAGCAGTGTGCAGCTCTCCAGTGTTTCCTCATGTTTCCGAATGCTGACCTGAATTGCCTAGTGATAGGCAGAGAAAAGAGGTTCAAAATTTCACAGTGAATCAGAGAGTCGTACAATCCTTCAGTGCACAAAGAGGCCATTCAGCCCATCGAGTCTGCACCCACAACAATCCCATCCAGGCCCTATCCCCGTAACACCACATATTTACCCTGCTAACTCCCCGCTGACACTAAGGGACAATTCAGCATAGCAGCCTGCACATCTTTGGACTGTGGGAGGAAACCGGAACACCTGGAAAAAACCCATGCAGACATGGGGAGAATGTGCAAACTCCACACAGACAGTGACCTGAGCCGGGAATCAATCCTGGGTCCCTGGCGCTGTGAGGCAGCAGTGCTAACCACTGTGCCACCCACTTTCAATCATCACTTCTACCTCAAACAAAACCCCTCTACCAGAGACAAGGTTGAAAGAGGGCTGTATAGAGGGAGCTTTACTCTGTATCTAACCCCGTGCTGTACCTGTCCTGGGAGTGTTTGATGGAGACAGTGTAGAGGGAGCTTTACTCTGTATCTAACCCCGTGCTGTACTTGTCCTGGGAGTGTTTGATGGGGATCGTGTAGAGGGAGCTTTACTCTGTATCTAACCCCGTGCTGTACCTGTCCTGGGAGTGTTTGATGGGGATCGTGTAGAGGGAGCTTTACTCTGTATCTAACCCCGTGCTGTACCTGTCCTGGGAGTGTTTGATGGGACAGTTTGGGGAAATATTTACCTCAATCCAATCCTTCTTTTCCTCTTCTGTTCTGTTAGGAGAGAGTGGACAATTAGTGGTTAGGCTCAGTTAGAAATCTGCTTCCAATCTTTAATAAATGTCAGTGTGCACTGGTGAGTGCCCTCCGAGTACTGACTTCTGTCCCTGTTACCTCCCCCTAGGGGACAGATTGGCTCACTGAATTAATACTCTCCAACATCCCCTGGTTGAATATCTCTCTGTCTCAGATTCTCCATGTCTCTGTCTCTCTCTCTCCTCGTCTGTCTCGCACTCTCCCTCCCCCCCGTCCGTCTCGCCCTCTCCCTGCCCCCGTCCGTCTCGCCCTCTCCCTGCCCCCGTCCGTCTCGCCCTCTCCCTCTCTCTTGATCACTTGCTCTTTTTCTCTCTCCGTTCTCCCTTCTACCTCTCTCTCTCTCTCTCTCTCTCTCTCTATCTCTTCTCTCTCTCTCTTTCCATCTCTGTCTGTCTCCATTTAGCTTTCTCTCTAGAGGAGAGAGACAGAGAGAGAGAGAGCTAGACAGGAGAGGGGGGGGGGGGGGGGGGGTGAGGCGGGGGGGTGCAGAGGAGAGAGAGAGAGAGAGACAGACCAGTGATGGAGAGATGGGAATTGGGGGATGCTGGAGAGCTGGAATTAGGAGGAGCGCAGAGTGCTTGGAGGGTTGTAAGACGTTACAGAGATAGGGAGGGTTGCAGGGGCTGGAGGAGGTTATAGAGATAGGGAGAGTTGTTGGGGCTGGAGGAGGTTACAGAGATAGGGAGGGTTGTAGGGGCTGGAGGAGGTTACAGAGATAGGGAGGGTTGTGGAGGCTGGAGGAGGTTACAGAGATAGGGAGGGTTGTAGGGGCTGGAGGAGGTTACAGAGATAGGGAGGGTTGTGGAGGCTGGAGGAGGTTACAGAGATAG
Organism: Carcharhinus amblyrhynchos; assembly: GCF_965287045.1. Classification (NCBI taxonomy): domain Eukaryota; kingdom Metazoa; phylum Chordata; class Chondrichthyes; order Carcharhiniformes; family Carcharhinidae; genus Carcharhinus; species Carcharhinus amblyrhynchos. The sequence goes on from NW_027650787.1 coordinate 11,413, forward strand.
GGAGGGTTGTAGGGGCTGGAGGAGGTTACAGAGATAGGGAGGGTTGTGGAGGCTGGAGGAGGTTACAGAGATAGGGAGGGTTGTAGGGGCTGGAGGAGGTTACAGAGATAGGGAGGGTTGTAGGGGCTGGAGGAGGTTACAGAGATAGGGAGGGTTGTAGGGGATGGAGGAGGTTACAGAGATAGGGAGGGTTGTAGGGGCTGGAGGAGGTTACAGAGATAGGGAGGGTTGTAGGGGCTGGAGGAGGTTACAGAGATAGGGAGGGTTGTAGGGGCTGGAGGAGGTTACAGAGATAGGGAGGGTTGTAGGGGCTGGAGGAGGTTACAGAGATAGGGAGGGTTGTAGGGGCTGGAGGAGGTTACAGTGATAGGGAGGGTTGTAGGGGCTAGAGGAGGTTACAGAGATAGGGAGGGTTGTAGGGGCTGGAGGAGGTTACAGAGATAGGGAGGGTTGTAGGGGCTGCAATCAGGATGTCTGTGCCGAGGTGGCTGTGGAGACTGAGATTGACGGATTCTCTGACTCGGGAGTGGCTTGAGGAACAGAAACTGCTGATCAGACTCGCTGGGCAGGGACGCTGGAACAGGCTCCATCGGGCTGAATGGCCTGTTCACACTGACGGGCATCCCCCAGAGTCTGGGAAGTCCTAGAGGGGCCACAGAACTCTCCCCACCCCCCGGAGTATGGACCGGTGATAAGGAAGGACTGTAGGAAAAGAGATTATCAGCCAGGGGTACCTAAGGAAATAAAGGAGGGTATCAAACTGAAAGAAATGCAGACAAAGTGACAAAGATTAGTGGGAACCTAGCGGATTGGGAAATCTTTAATGGTCAACAGAAAGCCACAAAAAAAGCTATAAAGAAAAGTAAGATGGATTATAAGAGCTCAGAATATAAAAACAGATGGCAAAAGTTTCTACAAATATATAAAATGACAGAGTGGCTAAAGTAAACATTGGTCTTTTAGAGTACAAGAAGCGGGGGATGTAATAAATGAGGAAATGGCTGAGGCATTGCACAGGGATTTTGTGTCGGTCTTCACAGTGGAAGATACAAATAACATGTCAAAAATTGATGACAGGAAGGTTATGGCAGGTGAGAACCTGGAAACTATCATTATCATGGAAGAGCTAGTGTTGGGCAAGTTAATGGGGCTAAAGGTAGACAAGTCCCCTGGCCCTGATGGAATGCATCCCAGAGTTACTAAAAGAGTTGGTGGGAGATGGTGACAAACGCACCGGTGGTAATTTACCAAAATTCACTGGACTCTGGGGTGGTTCCTGTAGATTGGAAAATAGTAAATGTGATGCCACTGTTTAAAAAAGGGAGGTAGACAAAAGGCGGGTAACTATAGGCCGGTTAGCTTAACGCCTGTAAAAGGGAAAATGCTTGTATCTATCATCAAGGAAGAAATAGCGAGACATCTGGATATAAATTGTCCCATTGGTAAGACGCAGCATGGGTTCATGAAGGGAAGGTCATGTTTGACTGATTTGGTGGAATTCTTTGAGAACATTACATGTACAGCAGATAGTGGGGAACCTGTGGATGTGATGTATCTGGATTTCCAGAAGGCTTTCGACAAGGTGCCGCACCAAAGACTGCGACATAAGATAAAGGTGCACAGTGTTACGGGTAATATATTCACATGGATAGAGAGTTGGTTAACTAACAGGAAGCAAAGAGTGGGGGTAAATGGGTGTTTTTCTGGTTGGTGATCAGTGACTAGTGGTGTGCCTCAGGGATCAGTGTTGGGACTGCAATATTTACAATTTACATAGGTGATTTGGAGTTGGGGACCAAGTGTAGTGTGTCAAAATTCACAGACCACACTAAGGTGGGTGGCAAAGTGTGCAGAGGACCCTGAGAGTTTGCAAAGGGATATAAATAGTCTAAGTGAGTGGGCGAGGGTCTGGCAGATGGAGTACAATGTTGGTAAATGTGAGGTCATCCATTTTGGTCGGAATAACAGCAAAATGGGCTATTATTTCAATGGTAAAAAATTGCAGTATGCTGCTGTGCAGAGGGACCTGGGTGTCCTTGTGTAAGAATCACAAGGAGTTGGTTTGCAGCAGGTAATGGAGAAGGCAAATGGAATTTTGTCCTTTATTGCGAGAGGGATGGAGTTTAAAAACAGCGAGGTTATGTTGCAGCTGTATAAGGTGCTGGTGAGGTCACACCTGGAGTACTGTGTACAGTTTTGGTCTCCTTATGTGAGAAAGGGTATACTGGCACTGGAGGGGGTGCAGAGGAGATTCACTGGGTTGATTCTGGAGTTGAGAGCGTTGGCTTATGAGGACAGACTGAGTAGACTGGGGCTATACTCATTGAAACTCAGAAGGATGAGGGGAGATCTTATAGAAACATATAAGATTATGAAGGGAATCGATAAGACAGAAGCAGGGAAGTTGTTTCCACTGGTGGGTGAAACTAGAACTCGGGGGCATAGCCTCAAAATAAGGGGAAGAGGATTTAGGACTGAGTTGAGGAGGAACTTCTTCACACAAAGGGTTGTGAATCTGTGGAATTCCCCACCCAGTGAAGCAGTTGAGGCTGCCTCATTGAATGTTTTTAAGGTAAGGATAAATTTTTGAACAGTAAAGGAATTAAGGGCTATGGTGAGCAGTGGGGTAAGTGGAGCTGCGTCCATGAACAGATCAGCCATGATCTTATTGAATGGCGGAGCAGGCTCGAGGGGCCAGATGGCCTACTCCTGCTCTGAGTTCTTATGTTCTTATGAGAACCAGGAAGCAAGGCAGGTGGCAATGTCCGCACAGTAAGATCCCACAAATGTGATCAGCCAATGGCCTGTCTTTCTTCCCCCGTCTGTCCCAAGCGATGAAGCACGTCCCAGGAATGGCACACTGCACCACGCCCAGAGGCTGGCTACATGGCTCCAGTGAGAGTCCGCCAGTCCCCAGCCTCGCCCACCGCGCCCTCCACACACCCCGCCATTGTACCTGGCCTGGAGCTCCAAGGAACGCTGCTTTCCCGAAACTAGGAACGTCCGACAGGAGCTCGGACTGCTCGTCTCCTTCAGCTGCAGGAACAGAAAGATCGGAAAGTCAACAATACCTAACAGAGCATTTAATCCTGTCCCTGCTGTACCTGTCCTGGGAGTGTTTGATGGGGGACAGTGTAGAGGGAGCTTTACTCTGTATCTAACCCCGTGCTGTACCTGTCCTGGGAGTGTTTGATGGGGGACAGTGTAGAGGGAGCTTTACTCTGTATCTAACCCCGTGCTGTACCTGTCCTGGGAGTGTTTGATGTGGACAGTGTAGAGGGAGCTTTACTCTGTGTCTAACCCCGTGCTGTACCTGTCCTGGGAGTGTTTGATGGGGAACAGTGTAGAGGGAGCTTTACTCTGTATCTAACCCCGTGCTGTACCTGTCCTGGGAGTGTTTGATGGGGGACAGTGTAGAGGGAGCTTTACTCTGTATCTAACCCCGTGCTGTCCCTGTCCTGGGAGTGTTTGATGGGGGACAGTGTAGAGGGAGCTTTACTCTGTATCTAACCCCATGCTGTACCTGTCCTGGGAGTGTTTGATGGGGACAGTGTAGAGGGAGCTTTACTCTGTATCTAACCCCGTGCTGTACCTGTCCTGGGAGTGTTTGATGGGGACAGTGTAGAGGGAGCTTTACTTTGTATCTAACCCCGTGCTGTACCTGTCCTGGGAGTGTTTGATGGGGGACAGTGTAGAGGGAGCTTTACTCTGTATCTAACCCCGTGCTGTACCTGTCCTGGGAGTGTTTGATGGGGGACAGTGTAGAGGGAGCTTTACTCTGTATCTAACCCCGTGCTGTACCTGTCCTGGGAGTGTTTGATGGGGACAGTGTAGAGGGAGCTTTACTCTGTATCTAACCCCGTGCTGTACCTGTCCTGGGAGTGTTTGATGGAGACAGTGTAGAGGGAGCTTTACTCTGTATCTAACCCCGTGCTGTACCTGTCCTGGGAGTGTTTGATGGGGGACAGTGTAGAGGGAGCTTTACTCTGTATCTAACCCCGTGCTGTACCTGTCCTGGGAGTGTTTGATGGGGGGACAGTGTAGAGGGAGCTTTACTTTGTATCTAACCCCGTGCTGTACCTGTCCTGGGAGTGTTTGATGGGGGACAGTGTAGAGGGAGCTTTACTCTGTATCTAACCCCGTGCTGTCCCTGTCCTGGGAGTGTTTGATGGGGGACAGTGTAGAGGGAGCTTTACTCTGTATCTAACCCCGTGCTGTCCCTCCTTGTCGGAGAGTGTAATATAGTTGAACATTCTCAGAAAGCACTAACCTCCATTCCATCAACGTCAATCCTCGCTCGGACGCTGAACTTCTGGCCAATCAGCCTCAGTTTCGGCACACAATACAGCAAGCGGTTGTTGAACTGTGGGGAGGTTAAGGGTTATAAGGTCAGGATTTGTGCAATGTAAGAGGGAGTTGGCAGTAAGGGAATGCCATGCCAATGCTCAGGGCTCTCACCAGGATGAGATAGCGGTCCTGAGTGGTGCCGTTCTTGGCCGACAGTTTAAGAATAGGTCCTTCCTTAATCAGCTCGTTGGTGGGATTGACAATGTCCTCCTCTCCTCCCAGCAGCTCGTAGACTTTCAGAAGTTTCTGCATTCGCTGCTGTAGTTGGAAAGAGCATTCCCAGTAGGATTACTCATCCTGGCCACACTCCAATCATTCTCCCCACAAACTCAAACCTCATCCTGTTCACTCCCACTGTACACAATCCCAATACCAAACCTCTTCCCGTCACTCCCACTGTACACAATCCCAATCCCAAACTCCTTCCCATTCATTCCCACTGTACACAATCCCAATGGACCCAAACCCCTTCCCATTCACTCCCACTGTACACAATCCCAATGGACTCAAACCCCTTCCCATTCACTCCCACTGTACACAATCCCAATGGACCCAAACCCCTTCCCATTCACTCCCACTGTACACAACCCCAATCCCAAACCCCTTCCCATTCACTCCCACTGTACACAATCCCAATGGAAACAGAATGGTCCCAAGCCCCTCCCCATTCATTGATTCCCACTGTACATATTCCCAATGAATCCAATACTCTTATCGCTCATTCTGATAGAACTCCCACATTGTCACTCACCATTTTCCGAATTGCCGCGTTGGAATGGTCGGCTGCTGTCGAGATCAGCTCAAGAGATTCTGAAATATAGACCAATAATTTCATGCTCAGAATGATCGAATCCTTCATTCCCACTGTACACATTCCCAATCCCAACTCCTTCCCGTTCACTCCACTGTACACATTCCCAATCCCAACTCCTTTCCATTCACTCCCTGTGAACAAACCCAATAAACCCAAACCCCTTCCCATTCATTCCCACTGTACACAATCCCAATACCAAATCCCTTCCCATTCACTCCCACTGTACAAAATCCCAATGGACCCAAATCTCTTCCCATTCATTCCCACTGTACACAATCCCAATGAACCCAAACCCCTTCCCATTCATTCCCACTGTACACAATCCCAATGAACCCAAACCCCTTCCCATTCATTCCCACTGTACACAATCCCAATGGACCCACACCCATTGCCTCAGCTCCCAGATACAGGCTGCTGTTAGACTGGGTGACGTGCCCAGGGTAAGGGTAATTGAATGTGCGGCTGGCATACTTTCAGAGTCCTTTCGGTCAGGGGAGTCATCTGGCAGTTTCTTCAGGTAGTCTTTGAGCAGGAGTTCATAGCGTGGGATCCTCTGTACAGGCTCCAACATGTGATGCTGTAGTGTCAGGTTCCCACACAGTTCCTCCTTCTACACCAACAGACAACAGGGTAAGCAATGTACGGAAAATTACTCACCATTCTACAAGGTAACTATACTTCCACCTACCCTTACAGTACAGTGGCACAGTGGGTTAGCGCTGCTGCCTCACGGTGCCATGGATCCGGGTTCAATTCCCGGCTCGGGTCACTGTCTGTGTGGAGTTTGCACATTCTCTCCGTGTCTGCGTGGGTTTCCTCCGGGTGCTCTGGTTTCCTCCCTCAGTCTAAAGATGTGCGGGTTAGAACATAGAACATGACAGCACAAACAGGCCCTTCGGCCCACAAGTTGCGCCAATCACTTCTATACCTACTAAGCCATAGACCTATCTATAACCCCCAATCCCATGAGATCCCACACACTCATCCAGAAGTCTTTTAAAAGACCCCAGCGAGTTTGCCTCCACCACCACCGACGGCAGCCGATTCCACTCACTCACCACCCTCTGAGTGAAAAACTTACCCCTAACATCTCCTCTGTACTTGCTTCCCAGCACCTTAAACCTGTGTCCTCTCGTCGCGACCATTTCAGCCCTGGGAAATAGCCTCCAAGAATCCACCCTATCTATACCTCTCAACATTTTATAAACCTCTATCAGGTCGCCTCTCAACCTTCGTCTCTCCAGGGAGAAGAGTCCCAGCTCCCTCAACCTATCTTCATAAGGCATGCCTCCCAATCCAGGCAACATCCTTGTAAATCTCCTCTGCACCCTCTCAATAGCTTCCACATCCTTCCTGTAGTGAGGTGACCAGAACTGCGCACAGTACTCCAAGTGGGGTCTGACAAGGGTCGTATAAAGTTGCAGCATTACCTCCCGACTCCTAAACTCAATCCCTCGATTAATGAAGGCCAGTACACCATACGCCTTCTTGACCACATCCTCCACCTGCAAGGCCAATTTAAGAGTCCTATGGACCCAGACCCCAAGATCCTTCTGCTCTTCAACCCAGCTAAGACTCCTACCCTTGATATTGTACTCCTTTATCCCATTGGTCCTGCCAAAATGGACCACTACACATTTATCTGCGTTGAAGTCCATCTGCCACTTCTCCACCCAGTCTTGCATCCTATCTATGTCCCGCTGCAACTTCTGACATTAGGTGGATTGGCCATGCTAAAATTGCCCCTCACTGTCCCAGGATCCCCAGGTTAGAGGGATTAGTGGGGTAAATATGTAGAGATACATTGATAGGGCCTGGGTAAGATTGCTGTCGGTGCAGATTCGATGGGCCAAATGGCCTCTTTCTGCACCGTAGGATTCTCTGAATGCCACTTCTTCCAAAGTGGCTATTTGCACAATGGGGGAATCACAACTGATATAATGGTCTACAAGCCCAATGAATCCAAATCCCTTCCCATTCACTCCCACTGTACACAATCCCAATGGACCCAAACCTCTTCCCATTCACTCCCACTGTACACAATCCCAATGGACCCAAACCCCTTCCCATTCACTCCCACTGTACACAATCCCAATGTACCCAAACCCCTACCCATTCACTCCCACTGTACACAATCCCAATGGACCCAAACCCCTTCCCATTCACTCCCACTGTACACAATCCCAATGGACCCAAACCTCTTCCCATTCACTCCCACTGTACACAATCCCAATGGACCCAAACCCCTTCCCATTCACTCCCACTGTACACAATCCCAGTGGACCCAAACCCCTTCCCATTCACTCCCACTGTACACAATCCCAATCCCCTTCCCGTTCACTCCCACTGTACACAATCCCAATGGACCCAGACCACTTCCCATTCACTCCCACTGTACACAATCCCAATGGATCCAAACCCCTTCCCATTCACTCCCACTGTACACAATCCCAGTGGACCCAAACCCCTTCCCACTCACTCCCACTGTACACAATCCCAATCCCAAACCTCTTCCCATTCACTCCCACTGTACACAATCCCAATGGACCCAAACCCCTTCCAATTCACTCCCACTGTACACAATCCCAATCCCAAATCCCTTCCCATTCACTCCCACTGTACACAATCCCAATGGACCCAAACCCCTTCCCATTCACTCCCACTGTACACAATCCCAATGGACTCAAACTCCTTCCCATTCACTCCCACTGTACACAATCCCAATGGACTCAAACTCCTTCCCATTCACTCCCACTGTACACAATCCCAATGGACCCAAACCCCTTCCAATTCACTCCCACTGTACACAATCCCAATCCCAAATCCCTTCCCATTCACTCCCACTGTACACAATCCCAATGGACCCAAACCCTTTCCCATTCACTCCCACTGTACACAATCCCAATCCCAAACCCCTTCACTGTCATTGCTGAGAATCACATGGGCCTGTTTATATGAGATGAGTTTTATATTTCAGTACTGGATTATATTTCTCAGCCTGGGGTATGAGTGGGTGCGGTGTTGGGGGGGGGGGGCGATCCGCCATGTTCTGATTGATGGGCTGATTGGCTGATACCAGTTGCCAGTGGGGTGAGGAGGGGCTGGCAGACAGTGGGTGGGGAGAGGCAGCGGGGCTGGAGGAAGATTGCCCAACCCAGCATGGCGGACCAGACCACAATGGGACGGGGTCTACAAGTTTCGTCTGAGGGTAGAGAGAGGCAAACTCACCTGAACATCCTGAACAATGGCTTTGAAATGGGCGGATTTCTGTAACCAGATGTTCACCAGCTCCATTGCCCGATCAAAGTTCTTCACGTACTCCCCGTACATCTTCAGGAAAGGGGCAAGTTTCTGCAGGATGTCTCCCAGGCGAGGGTTCGATTCCCTGCAGGTCAGGGGTCAGGGGTCAGAACAGGCAGCAAAACAGGTCCATCTGCCAACATCTCATTCTCACTCTGCCAGTCCCCACAACCCTCCCTATCTCTGTAACATCCTCCAGCCCCTACAACCCTCCCTATCTCTGTAACCTCCTCCAGCCCCTACAACCCTCCCTATCTCTGTAACCTCCTCCAGCCCCTACAACTCTCCCTATCTCTGTAACCTCCTCCAGCCCCTACAACCCTCCCTATCTCTGTAACCTCCTCCAGCCCCTACAACTCTCCCTATCTCTGTAACCTCCTCCAGCCCCTACAACCCTCCCTATCTCTGTAACCTCCTCCAGTCCCTACAACCCTCCCTATCTCTGTAACCTCCTCCAGTCCCTACAACCCTCCCTATCTCTGTAACCTCCTCCAGCCCCTACAACCCTCCCTATCTCTGTAACCTCCTCCAGCCCCTACAACCCTCCCTATCTCTGTAACCTCCTCCAGCCCCTACAACCCTCCCTATCTCTGTAACCTCCTCCAGCCCCTACAACCCTCCCTATCTCTGTAACCTCCTCCAGCCCTTACACCCCTCCCTATCTCTGTAACCTCCTCCAGCCCCTACAACCCTCCCTATCTCTGTAACCTCCTCCATCTCTATCTGTATTTGTCTATCCACCCATCTCTATCCGTCTGTCTGTCCGTCTCTCTCTCTCTCCAGCCCTCTTTTTTTCTCTCTGTCCATCTCTCTCTGTCTCTTTCTCCCTCCATCTCTCTCTCTCTCCCTCCATCTCTCTTTCTCTCACTTCTTATCTCTCGCTCGCTCTCTCTCTCCACCTCTCTCTCCATGCCCGTTTGTCTCTCCCCCCTCTCCCTCTCCCCATCTCTCTCACTGTCCCTGTTACTGCTCCCCCTCTCTCTCCGTCCCTCTCTCCCTCCCCCTCTCTCCCTCTCTCTGTCTCTCCCTCCCTCTCTCTGCCTCTGTACAGTCCCAGCAGTCTCTCTTTAGATGTGTTCGCAGTTGATTGGGGAAACATTGCCACAGGCAGCGGTCTCTCTCTATCAGTACTCGAAGTATTGACAGGTCCAGCAGTCTCTCAGGGCTCCAGGTCTCTCTCTGTAAGGGTTCTGGGTATTTATTCAAGCAATACCACCTCCCCCCCTCCTCCACCCACCTCTGGATCTGAATAGAACTGAGACACAACAAACCCACAGACTTCCACCCCCGCCTCCGCCAGCCCCCGCTCTTACCATTCCAGCATCCGTCTCTCAAGCTCGGGAAGTAGGAACTGCTGGTGGAAGCAATAAATGGAGCAGATATTGGAAAAAATGGACAACACCACATCAACCGGGAAGGAATTCCTGGAGTGAGCTTCCTCCATCAGGCGAGCACAGAACACCTGGAGGGTGGGACAGAGGGACAGGAGTCACGTTCCGATCACTGGGACTATCCACCAGTCCCTCTCTTCTTCATGTCCCACCAATCCCCGATCTCCCCTAACTCTGGGAGCAAAGGTTACAGGGATACATTCCGGCTCAGGCCCCGGAGCCACACATTTGAGGATCCGAGCCCCCCCACCAGGGACTGGAGTACCAGAATCAGAGCCCCCAAACACCCCCCGGTACCAGCACTGCTGAGGGAGCGCCGCACTGTGGGAGGGTCAGTGCTGAGGGAGCGCCGCACTGTGGGAGGGTCAGTGCTGAGGGAGCGCCGCACTGTGGGAGGGTCAGTGCTGAGGGAGCGCCGCACTGTGGGAGGGTCAGTGCTGAGGGAGCGCCGCACTGTGGGAGGGTCAGTGCTGAGGGAGCGCCGCACTGTGGGAGGGTCAGTGCCGAGGGAGCGCCGCACTGTGGGAGGGTCAGTGCCGAGGGAGCGCCGCACTGTGGGAGGGTCAGTGCTGAGGGAGCGCTGCGTTGCAGGAGGGTCAGTGCTGAGGGAGCGCCGCACTGTGGGAGGGTCAGTGCTGAGGGAGCGCCGCACTGTGGGAGGGTCAGTGCCGAGGGAGCGCCGCACTGTGGGAGGGTCAGTGCCGAGGGAGCGCCGCACTGTGGGAGGGTCAGTGCCGAGGGAGCGCCGCACTGTGGGAGGGTCAGTGCCGAGGGAGCGCCGCACTGTGGGAGGGTCAGTGCCGAGGGAGCGCCGCACTGTGGGAGGGTCAGTGCCGAGGGAGCGCCGCACTGTGGGAGGGTCAGTGCCGAGGGAGCGCCGCACTGTGGGAGGGTCAGTGCCGAGGGAGCGCCGCACTGTGGGAGGGTCAGTGCCGAGGGAGCGCCGCACTGTGGGAGGGTCAGTGCCGAGGGAGCGCCGCACTGTGGGAGGGTCAGTGCCGAGGGAGCGCCGCACTGTGGGAGGGTCAGTGCCGAGGGAGCGCCGCACTGTGGGAGGGTCAGTGCCGAGGGAGCGCCGCACTGTGGGAGGGTCAGTGCTGAGGGAGCGCCACACTGTGGGAGGGTCAGTGCCGAGGGAGCGCCGCACTGTGGGAGGGTCAGTGCTGAGGGAGCGCCGCACTGAGGGAGGGTCAGTGCTGAGGGAGCGCCGCACTGTGGGAGAGTCAGTGCCGAGGGAGCGCCGCACTGTGGGAAGGGGAGGGGGGGTTACCTTGTCCAGTAGATACAGCCTGGAAACGTAGGCCTTCTCGGTGAGTAGCAGCTCATTGGCGATGTTGAAGACTTTCTGCTGAACTGTCAGCTGTTGAGGGAGAGAGAGGGTGTTAAACTCCGAGATACTGTCCCCTCCCCTCCCTTCCCAGCTCACAATACACCCTCACCTGTTCCTCCATAACACGGCCTTTCCTATCCTGCCCCCTCCCAGCCTCAATCTCCTGCAGTGTCCATCCTGGCGGGGGGGCGGGAGGGTGGTGGGGTGAGGGGGAGGGGGTGAGGCATAGGGAGAGAGCAGAGGGAGAGAGGGTAGGGAGTGGGAGGGGAGAGAGAGAGAGTGGGGAGACAGAGTGGGGCGTGCGGGGCGAGGGGGGGATGTGGCACAGGGAGAGAGCAGAGGGGTGGGGGGTGGGGAGGGAGGTGTTCGGAGCCCACACCCAGTCACACAACACAACCTTCACTCACATCGCAGGAATCCTGCCGCTCGGCCGGGGGGGGCTTCACAGATCCCGCATCCTCGTCCCCGCTGCCCTCCTCCAGGTCGCTGTCGGCCTCCGAGTCGCGCAGCGATCGCCCACGGGCCAGGGCGGGGAGCGGGCTGCAGGGCAGGGGCGGCAGGGCCCCCGTGGGGGGGCGGCACACCCCCTCGGACCCCTCGTCCGGGGCAAAGCACAGCTCGTCACCGTTGCAGGGGGAGTTGAGGCTGCCGATACCACTGTCACGGTTCGGCCGCTTGGTGGAGGAGGAGGAGGAGGAGGAGGTGGAGGAGGAGGTCGAGCAGCTGGAGGAGGAAGCCCCTCCACCCTCAGCGCTGCCCCCCCCAGCCTCCGAACCCTCCGCAAAGTCCAGCAGCCGATTGGTGGCCTCGTTCATACTGATGCCAGACTCCAGAGAGTTCAGGTGGTCCAATTTGGGGCTCCTCCCGATACCAGGCAGGACGCAGACCCCCTCAACCGGGTGGCCAAGACTCAACCAGTTCATATCCGGCCCCAGAGGGATGTGTTCCCTAAAAAGAAACAGAGAGAGACATCAGAGTAAAGCTCCCTCTACACTGTCCCCCCATCAAACACTCCCAGGACAGGTACAGCACGGGGTTAGATACAGAGTAAAGCTCCCTCTACACTGTCCCCCATCAAACACTCCCAGGACAGGTACAGCACGGGGTTAGATACAGAGTAAAGCTCCCTCTACACTGTCCCCATCAAACACTCCCAGGACAGGTACAGCACGGGGTTAGATACAGAGTAAAGCTCCCTCTACACTGTCCCCCCATCAAACACTCCCAGGACAGGTACAGCACGGGGTTAGATACAGAGTAAAGCTCCCTCTACACTGTCCCCCATCAAACACTCCCAGGACAGGTACAGCACGGGGTTAGATACAGAGTAAAGCTCCCTCTACACTGTCCCCCATCAAACACTCCCAGGACAGGTACAGCACGGGGTTAGATACAGAGTAAAGCTCCCTCTACACTGTCCCCCATCAAACACTCCCAGGACAGGTACAGCACGGGGTTAGATACAGAGTAAAGCTCCCTCTACACTGTCCCCATCAAACACTCACTCTCCCAATCTTTGTCCCTTGGTGTCTGTAATCTTGGGCTAAATCCTCCGATCCTGACCCTTTGGTGTTACTCTCCCCTGCCTGCCCCAAACTGAGTTTCAGTGTCTCTTGGCAAGGCTGACAGAGGGAGTTATGGCCCTTTCGGCCTTGTGGGACCCTATAGTCCTCCAGCTGGATGTGAACAATTGGGAACTCTGACACGGGCCCATTCTCTCAAGCAGGGACCCTTGGAGTGTTTTGAAGGGAGCAGGGAGGATGTGGGGTTGGGGGGAGAAGTGTTTCAATGTTGCTTTTCCCCAACTCTCTCTCCCCCCCGAGCATCCCTCTGTGGGTCTATCTTTCAGCAAATCCGCTTAGGCCTGGGGTAGGCCCGAAAGCAGAACATAAACATGGGTCAACCTTCAACCTCCACCTTTTCGTGTGACCCTTACCCCGAGGAGCAGCAGCTCAGCCCTCACCCTGTCCAGTTTCTCCACCATCCCTGTAACTCCCAGACAGCTGATCGACCACAGTTGGCCTCACACACAACGTCAGACCCTTCTCTTACCCGCGCGTGCTTCAGGTACGGAGAGAGTGGCGGGGGGACTGTGGAGCATTATACAGACATAACCCCCCTCCCCCCGTATACGCAATCCCTCCCACCCCCACAGCTCAGACCCCCCCCCCGCACCTTCTGTGCACCCAATGCCCCTCCCCCTCGCAGGTTCGACCCCCATTCTTACCTTTCGAACTTCTCGATGAGGGTGGAGACTCGAACCAGGGTCCCGGCCTCTCGGCTCGTCCCGGGTGGAGGTTGGGGACCCCTGGGATCAGCGGGCAGGGGTCTGGAGGGTGCGGGCGGGATGGGCTCGGGCACCAGGGAGCGACGGAGGTGTGAAGGTTTGGGGGGCACTGGAGAGAGAAAAAATACATCGAGGATCAGGACAAAAGCACAGGCCCCTCTCCCGGACCCCCTCCTCAACACAGGACACATCCCTCCCTCTCCCAACTCCCCGTCACTCTCTCCCCCCTCCGTCTCTCCCTTCTCCATATCTCTTTCCCCCACGCACATTCTCTCTCTCTCATTCTCTCTGCCTCCGTTCGTCTCTCTCTCTCTGCCTCCCTCTTTCACTCTCCCTTCTCCATCTCTCTCCCCCCTCGTCACTCTCTGCCCCCCCGTCGCTCTCTCTCTCTCCCCTTCCGTCTCTCTCTCTCTACCCCCCCATCGCTCTTTCTCTCTCCCCCTCCGTCTCTCTCACTCTCTCCCTCTCCCACTCTCTGTCTCCCTCCATCTCTCTCTCTCTCTCCCCTGCCATCTCTCTTTCTCCACCTCCACAGCTGCCTCACTCTCCCTTCTCCATCTCTTTTTCTCTCTCTCTCCCCCCTTCGTCTCCCTCCCTCTCTCCCATCCATCTCTCTCTCTCGCCCTCTTTCCCCCTCTGTCTCTCTCTTCTCTCTTCCCCCCCATCTCTCTCTTCCTCCATCTGTCTCTCTCTCTCTTTCCCCCTTTTTGTCTCCCCCCCTCCGTCTCTCTCTCCCTCCCTTCCTCCATCTCTCTCTCTCCCCCCTCTCTCTCTCTCTCCCTCCCCCCCCGTCTCTCTCTCTCTCTCCCTCCCCCTCCGTCTCTCTCTCTCTCCCTCTGTCTCTCTCTCTCTCCCTCTCCCCCTCCGTCTCTCTCTCTCTCCCCCTCCGTCTCTCTCTCTCTCTCTCCCCCTCCGTCTCTCTCTCTCTCTCTCCCCCTCCATCTCTCTCTCTCTCTCCCCCTCCCTCTGTCTCTCTCCCCCTCCCTCTGTCTCTCTCTCTCTCTCCCTCTCCCCCTCCGTCTCTCTCTCTCTCCCCCTCCATCTCTCTCTCTCTCCTCCCCCCCACTCCATCTCTCTCTCTCTCTCTCCCCCTTCGTCTCTCCCTCTCTCTCCCCCTCACTCCTCCCCCACTCCCTATTTCTCTCCCTCCCAGACTTCCCCCCACTCACTCTCGCTCGGCCAATCAGAGTTGCCCTGCTGACCAATCAGCACTCACTGTATATATAGTGGAGACCCTTTGAAATTTGGTGTTCTTTGATTTGTCCGGGGGGATGAGAGGTGAACATTCAGTTCCACCTTTGTGTAATCCTGCTCCTTATTCACCTCCAGAGAGAGAATGATGTCCGTTCTTCCTCGCGGTGCCCCCATCACTAACAGTGTCATTTATTTATCGAATCCCTGCAGTGCAGAGGAGGCCATTTGGCCCATCAGGTATGTACCGATCCTCTGACAGAGTACCTTACCCAGGCCCTTTCCCGTAACCCCACACACTTACCATGGCCAACCCACATCTTTGGACTGTGGGAGGAAACTGGAGCACCCGGAGGAAACCCACGCAGACATGGGGAGAATGTGCAGACTCCGCACAGACAGTGACCCGAGGCCGGAATCGAACCCGGGTCCCTGGCGCTGTGAGACAGCAGCGCACACCACTGTGCCACCCTAATTGCTCATCGATAAGTGGTGGCAAACCCCCCACCAACCTCGCGTATGTGGGTGGGGGGGGGGAGGGGGGTTCTGGAGTTACACACAGGCCAGACCGGGATAAGGAGGCAGATTTCCTTTTCCCCAGAGAGGGGTTTTTTTTCCCGACGATTTTCTGCTCGTTACTAAGGAGATTTATCTTCATGATTTATTTTATGAACTGAATGTGGAGGCCCTGATGGGATCTGAACCCTCGGCTCTCCAGGGAGGGGCTCCTGGATTCGGGCTCCAGTGACATTGCCCCCACGATGCCAATGCCTCACTGATAACACTCACCTTGCGGCTTAGAGCCCAGCGACCTCCGAGTGGGCGAAGGCCTCTCGTTGGCGATTCCAGGTGGTGTTGGGCAGCTGGGTAGCGGGCTCCCCGCTCCCTCGGGACTGGCGCAGGCTCGGCGACCCTCCAGGCATGGGCTGGCCTCCAAGGACAGGCTCTTGACCAGCGAGTGAGGCGCGGGGACACCTGCAGGAGGAAAGGGTGGGGGGGGGCAACCAGAAAAAGGAGGAGGTTAGCTCAGAAGCCTGACGAGTAGGCCCAGGGCGCCTTGGCAACCACAGCACACGGCCTGCTGGGCAACGCAAAACCAGACCTTCTCGATCGGAAGAGGCCGAGAGGTTTAAAGGGGGGGATTCCAGCACGTGCCCCCCTGTGCCAGGCAGCTAATAGTGCTCAAAGTACCACGCGTCAGAGAGGAGGGGGTGCTGCCCACACAGAAACAAGCGCCCAGTCTGTTCAAACTTTCCTGATGCTTACAACCTCCCCGTTCTGGGATCAGCCTCGGAAATCTTCCTCACATCTTCCCCAGTGTCTCTATATCCAATTTATAATAGAGAGACCAGAACTGTGCACAATATTCCGAGTGGGATACAGAGACCGAAACTGTGCACAGTATTCCGAGTGGGATAGGGAGACCGGAACTGTGCACGGTATTCCGAGTGGGATAGGGAGACCGGAACTGTGCACGGTATTCCGAGTGGGATAGGGAGACCAGAACTGTGCACAGTATTCCGAGTGGGATACGGAGACCGGAACTGTGCACAATATTCCGAGTGGGATAGGGAGACCGGAACTGTGCACGGTATTCCGAGTGGGATAGGGAGACCAGAACTGTGCACGGTATTCCGAGTGGGATACAGAGACTGGAACTGTGCACAGTCTTCCAAGTGGGATAGAGAGACTAGAACCGAGTGGGATTCCGGAATTCCTGAAAGTACAGGACATGATCACCAATGGAATTTCTCTCCTGCATCGAACATGTGGCCCCAACCCGGGTGACAAGGCTATCCCAGAATTCAAAGGGGCTGTGACGGGCCCCTGATTGAAACTGGGGCAATGTGTCTGATAGGGAGCATGCACAGCCGCTAAGAATGCTGGGATAACATGGCCTCCATTGGCCTCTCTCCCCTCCATCTGCTCTTCTCATCTGGGAATGATCCAAAAACTCCAATGGCGACTGCAACCCAAGGCGATTGGACAGTGGGTGGAACCCTCCACAACCGCCATCCCACCTCCGAATAAGGCAATCTGTGACGGGTCGGGGTCCACAGGACTGCGTGTGCCCCAAGTGACCATGCTAAGCACTGCCCCCTGTGGCTATGCTAAGAACTGCAGCTCCCCCACCCAGTGACAGACTGGGAAGACGTGACAGATGCAGAGGAATATTCTAGAAGAGGGATAGCCGCAGTGGCAGAGATGCAACCAGTTTCTCGGGAGCCTCTCGGCGCTGGAAATAAAGCCTCCCATTGTTCCCCAGCACACAAAGGATGAGATCAGAGAGACATCGTCACAGAGACAGAGCCGTGTTTACATCTCAAATCCACAGAGAGAGTGATGACCCTCAGAACAACACCGAGAGACAGAGAGAGAGAGGAAGAGTGAGAGAGAGAGAGAGGGAGAGAGAGAGAGACAGGGGGGAGAGAGAGAGAGAAAGAGACAGGGGGGAGAGAGAGAGACAAAGAGACAGGGAGAGACAAAGAGACAGGGAGAGACAAAGAGACAGGGAGAGACAAAGAGACAGGGAGAGACAAAGAGACAGGGAGAGACAAAGAGAGACAGAGGGGAGGAGAGAGAGACAGAGAGAGAGAGAGGGGAAAGAGAGAGAGAGGGAAACAGAGACAGAGAGAAAGAGGGAGAGACAGAGATAGACGGAGAGAGAGAGACAGAAGGGGAGAGACAGAGAGAGACAGACAGACAGAGAAAGAGATGGTCTCACAATACATACACTTAATGGTTACAGGAGGATGCCCATTCAACCCTCCCTATCTCTGTCACCTTCTCCGACCCCTACAACCCTCCCTATCTCTGTCACCTTCTCCGACCCCTACAACCCTCCCTATCTCTGTCACCTTCTCCGACCCCTACAACCCTCCCTATCTCTGTCACCTTCTCCGACCCCTACAACCCTCCCTATCTCTGTAACCTTCTCCGACCCCTACAACCCTCCTTATCTCTGTAACCTCCTCCAGCCCCTACAACCCTCCCTATCTCTGTAACCTTCTCCGACCCCTACAACCCTCCTTATCTCTGTAACCTCCTCCAGCCCCTACAACCCTCCCTATCTCTGTAACCTTCTCCGACCCCTACAACCCTCCCTATCTCTGTAACCTTCTCCGACCCCTACAACCCTCCTTATCTCTGTAACCTCCTCCAGCCCCTACAACCCTCCCTATCTCTGTAACCTCCTCCAGCCCCTACAATCCTCCCTATCTCTGTACGTCCTACCACCCTCCGAGATCTCTGCGCCCCTCCAATTCCGGCCTCTCGAGCATCCCCCGATTCCCATCGCTCCACCATTGGCGGCCGTGCCTTCAGCTGTTTGGGGGGGGGGGGGGGGCGCGTAAGCTTTGGAATTCCCTCCCTGAACCTCTCCACCTCTCTCTCTATCCCCACACCCCACTCTCGTTCTGGGATCCATGGTGTTGAGGTGACAGCCTGGATGCAGAGTGGGTGAAGGGTCTGAAATCAGAGAATCAGAGTGGAGGTCTGTCAGCTGAGGGGAGAGGGGGTGTACAGTGGCATTTCCCAGGGGCTGGGGGTCTGTTTGAGGAGCACTGCTCCCTCTGATAGATACTAACAACCTGAACCTGGGGGCGATAAACATTTTCAAAGCTGTTCCCCAAATCTGGCATGTAAGAAAAGATTTACTCGGATGCTCCCAGGACTTGATGGATTGAGTTATAAGGAGAGGCTGGATAGACTGGGACATTTTTCTCTGGAGTGTAGGAGGCTGAGGGGTGATCTTATAGAGGTCTATAAAATAATGAGGGGCACAGATCAGCTAGATAGTCAATATCTTTTCCCAAAGGTAGGGGAGTCTAAAACTAGAGGGCAGAGGTTTAAGGTGAGAGGGGAGAGATACAAAAGTGTCCAGAGGGGCAATTTTTTCACACAGAGGGTAGTGAGAGTCTGGAACAAGCTGCCAGAGGTGGTAGTAAAGGCGGGTACAATTTTGTCTTTTAAAAAGCATTTAGACAGTTACATGGGTAAGATGGGTATAGAGGGATATGGGCCAAATGCAGGCAATTGGGATTAGCTTAGGGGTTTAAAAAAAGGGGTAGCATGGACAAGATGGGCGGAAGGGGCCTGTTTCCCTGCTGTAAACCTCTATGATTCTATGAGGAGGTTGGTAAGGGGCTTCAGGGGGACACAGATTGGTGAGGTGGGCAGATAAGTGGCAAATACAGTTTAACACAGTGTGAAGTGATATCCCGATATAAAGAACGGCCAGAGACAAGATGAATGAAACAGTATAATTTTAAAAAGGGGGTGCAGAGAGTAACTCACCTCCTGACGCCCCCCCAAAGCCTGTCCACCATCTACAAGGCACAAGTCAGGAGTGTGATGGAATACTCTCCCACTCGCCTGGATGAGCGCGGCTCCGACAACACTCGAGAAGCTCGACACCATCCGGGACAAAGCAGCCCCCCACCCCCTACTCCGCCCCCCCACCCCCCGCGCGATCGACATGCTAACCACCCACCCTCAACATTCACTCCCTCCCCCACCGACGCACAGCGGCAGCAGTGTGTACCGTCTACAAGATGCACTGCAGCGACTCACCAAGGCTCCTTTGACAGCGCCACCCAAACCCACCACCTCTACCCCCTAGAAGGACAAGGGCAGCAGACACCATGGGGAACACCAACCGCCTGTAAGGCATGGTAGCGTAGTGGTTAGTACTGCTGCCTCCCAGCATCAGGGTTCGATTCCCGGCTTGGCTCACTGTCTGTGTGGAGTCTGCACATTCTCCCCGGGTCCGCGTGGGTTTCCTCCGGGCGCTCCGGTTTCCTCCCACAGTCCGAGAGACGTGCTGGTTAGGTGCTAAATTCTCCCTCAGCGTGACCCGAACAGGCGCCGGAGTGTGGCGACTTGGGTGAGTTTCACAGTGACTTCATTGCAGCGTTAACGTAAGCTGGCTTGTAAGTAATAAATAAATTTAATTTGCCCCCACCACCACCACCACCACCACCGCCACCACCACACACACCATCCCAACTTGGAAATAATATCGGCCGTTCCTTCAAAATCCTGGAGCTCCCTCCCTAACAGCGCTGTGGGTGTACCTACACCACACGGGACTGCAGCGGGTTGAAGATGGCGGCTCGCCCACCACCCTTCCCGAGGGGGCAATTAGGGATGGGGGGTAAATGCTGGGTCGGGACTTGGAGGGAGACCTGAAGGATTAGGCACACAATTCTATACAGCAAGCGGGGTCAGTTTGGAAAGATGACGGAAGATTTCCAGGGAGTTCCAGTTTGATAGATAGTGGACACAGAACCAAAACAAAGACATTACAGCGAAAACCTCTTCCTTCCCTTTACCTGAGTGGGAAAACTCTGTCCAGGTCTGGAGCCTCTCCCCCACTTCTGGGAGGATATGGAGACCTGAGGGGGGGAGGATAGAGACTTACCCAGAACGTTCCCCAGGGATGATTCAGTCAATGCGGAGAGAGAGAGAGACTGGGAAGAACTGGGATCGTTCTCCTTTAGGGTGGAGAAGGCGGGGAGGGATTTAAATCGAGGCCGTCACTATCACGAGGGGACTTCGATCGAGTGAACGAGGAGAAAGTGTTTCCCCAGCGGCAGGAGGGTCAGGAACCAGAGGAGGAGGAGGAAGGACACAGATAGTGAAGGGAACTGGGGAGGGTGCGGGGCAGGGAGGGGAGGAGAGATGAGGAGAATTTTACTTGTTGACGCAGTTTTGTGACCTGGGAGGTGTTGCCCCGAGAGGGAGCAGATTCACCTTCGGAAAGGGAGGAGGGGGGGAATGGAGAAATATTTGAAGAGGGAGAAATTTGGAGGGTTTTGGGGCAAAGAGTGAAAGGTGGCGGAGAGTGTGGGACGCATTGGAGGGCTGTCTCAAAGGGGCTAGCACAGGTACGCTGGGCCGTTTAGCCTCACTCCAGGTGCTGTGCGAATCGGGGACGGATTCAGTGGGTGTGAGAAAGTCTTTCTGTGTGCTGGGCACTCCCTCCAGACCATCGATAAGGAGGAACCCATTGATTGGAGGGATGTTACCAAAGATCAAGGGTCCAATTTGGGTTGAATCATCAACGTGGGCCTCATGCCAAAGGCCTCAGCTCCTGTAATCATCTCCCAATGATTCTCCACTTCCGGTGCCTGTGACCACATTCCTCAAACAACAAACACAAAGAAAATCCAGAGGAGAAAGGGCAAGGTTGACGTTACCAGGGTAATGGGCCTTCAAAAGCTAAAACAAAAGACCCTCCCACAGTGCGGTGCTCTCTCGGCGCTGACCCTCCCGCGGTGCGGTGCTCCCTCGGCTCCAACCCTCCTACAGTGCTGCGTTCCCTCGGCTCCGACCCTCCCACAGTGTGGTGCTCCCTTGGCGCTGACCCTCCCACAGTGCGGTGCTCCCTCGGCGCTGACCCTCCCACAGTGCGGTGCTCCCTCGGCGCTGACCCTCCCACAGTGCGGTGCTCCCTCGGCGCTGACCCTCCCACAGTGCGGCGCTCACTCGGTGCTGATCCTCTGAACGCCCTGCAGAGGGCGCCGTGCTATAGGAGGGTCAGTGCTGAGGGAGCGCCGCACTGTGGAAGGGTCAGTGCTGACGGAGCGCCGCACTGCGGGAGGGTCAGTGCTGAGGGAGCGCCGCACTGCGGGAGGGTCAGTGCTGAGGGAGCGCCGCACTGCGGGAGGGTCAGTGCTGAGGGAGCGCCGCACTGCGGGTGGGTCAGTGCTGAGGGAGCGCCGCACTGCGGGAGGGTCGGTGCTGAGGGAGCGCCGCACTGCGGGAGGGTCGGTGCTGAGGGAGCGCCGCACTGCGGGAGGGTCGGTGCTGAGGGAGCGCCGCACTGCGGGAGGGTCGGTGCTGAGGGAGTGCCGCACTGCGGGAGGGTCAGTGCTGAGGGAGGGCCGCACTGCGGGAGGGTCAGTGCTGAGGGAGCGCCGCACTGCGGGAGGGTCAGTGCTGAGGGAGAGCCGCACTGCGGGAGGGTCAGTGCTGAGGGAGCACCGCACTGTGGGAGGGTCAGTGCTGAGGGAGCGCCGCACTGCGGGAGGGTCAGTGCTGAGGGAGAGCCGCACTGCGGGAGGGTCAGTGCTGACGGAGCGCCGCACTGTGGGAGGGTCAGTGCTGAGGGAGTGCCGCACTGCGGGAGGGTCAGTGCTGACGGAGCGCCGCACTGTGGGAGGGTCAGTGCTGAGGGAGTGCCGCACTGCGGGAGGGTCAGTGCTGAGGGAGCGCCGCACTGTGGGAGGGTCAGTGCTGAGGGAGTGCCGCACTGTCTTATCATGACGAGACACTGGACCTTATTTACCCTGCGGATGTTAATATAGCGCTGCTATTGAATGGGAACGAGACAAGGAAGTTCTCCCCTCGTGTCCTGGGACCAGTGTCGATCACTGTGGGATCGGCTTTAAATAATAGCAGTCGGGTCGGGATCACTTTGCTGCCTGTGGGATCTTGCTGTGCACAAATTGGCATTGCCCCCAGATTCTGAGCCTGGCCTGAGGAGCAGTGGAGCGTCCCGCGGCAGGGGGTGTGGTGACTGGAGTTAATTTATCAGACAGAGGACCGTTGGAGAATTCCTTTCCCAAATCCGGGGAAGTCTGTCAGGAATGTGTTTTAAATCCGAGCCACTCACCTTCTGTAATTCCGGCAGTGTGTGTGCTCCCCTTTAATCCATCATCCCCCCTCTTTCTCTCCACGTTAACCCCCCCACTCCCCTCAGGCAGTGAGGCCACAGCGAGACATAGAGTAACCCCAGCAGGCTGGGTGAGTGAACTCTGCCTGGTATTTGCGGTGAGCCTGGCCCTCCCTCACACCTCCCCCACCGACTGGAGTCTTTCAAACCAGTGAATGGGAGAGCGGGAGCGCCTGCCGGGGGAGGGACTCAACTGGGAAAACCCAACCGTGTTCAGAGAGAGATCACCCACACACTGTCCACGCAACCCCTTCTCTGTGTCTCACTGTGTCTCTCCCCCCTTCTCTCTCTCTCTTTCCCCTTCTCTCTCTCTCTCTCCCCTTCTCTCTCTCTCTCTCCCCTTCTCTCTCTCTCTCTCCCCTTCTCTCTCTCTCTCTCCCCTTCTCTCTCTCTCTCTCCCCTTCTCTCTCTCTCTCCCCCCTTCTCTCTCTCTCTCTTTCCCCTTCTCTCTCTCTCTCCCCCCTTCTCTCTCTCTCTCTCACCCTTCCCCTCTCACTCTCTCTCTCTTCCCCCCCCTTTCTTGCTCTCCCTCCCCCCCCTCTCTCTCTGGTACCCCCTCCCTTTTGCCCCCCTTCTCTCTCACCACCTCTCTCTCTTTCTCTTCCCTCCCCATCTCTCTTTCTTTCTCCATCCTGTCTCCTTCTCCCTCCCTTTCTCTCCCTCTGTGTCTGTCTCCCCAATCCTCTATCCCTCCCACCTGTGTCTCTCTTTCACTTTGTCCCGTCTATCTCTCTCACCCACCAATACCCTCTGTCACTCCCTTTGTCCCCGCGTTACTTTTTCCTCTCTCTCTCCCCTCTCTCCCTCTCTCTTCCACCCCCTTCCCCTCTCTCACCCTTTCTGCCCTGTGGAGAGAGAGAGAACGTGTCAGTACTTACAGGGGGTCCCCGGGGAGTGTGTCAGTATTTACAGGGGGGTCCCCGGGGAGTGTGTCAGTATTTACAGGGGGTCCCCGGGGGGAGTGTGTCAGTATTTACAGGGGGGTCCCCGGGGAGTGTGTCAGTATTTACAGGGGGGTCCCCGGGGAGTGTGTCAGTATTTACAGGGGGGTCCCCGGGGAGTGTGTCAGTATTTACAGGGGGGTCCCCGGGGAGTGTGTCAGTATTTACAGGGGGGTCCCCGGGGAGTGTGTCAGTATTTACAGGGGGTCCCGGGGAGTGTGTCAGTATTTACAGGGGGTCCCCGGGGAGTGTGTCAGTATTTACAGGGCGTCCCCGGGGAGTGTGTCAGTATTTACAGGGGGTCCCCAGGGAGTGTGTCAGTATTTACAGGGGGGTCCCCGGGGAGTGTGTCAGTATTTACAGGGGGTCCCCGGGGAGTGTGTCAGTATTTACAGGGGGGTCCCCGGGGGGAGTGTGTCAGTATTTACAGGGGGGTCCCCGGGGGAGTGTGTCAGTATTTACAGGGGGTCCCCGGGGAGTATGTCAGTATTTACAGGGGGGTCCCCGGGGGAGTGTGTCAGTATTTACAGGGGGGTTCCCCGGGGGGAGTGTGTCAGTATTTACAGGGGGTCCCCAGGGAGTGTGTCAGTATTTACAGGGGGGTCCCTGGGGAGTGTGTCAGTATTTACAGGGGGGTCCCCGGGGAGTGTGTCAGTATTTACAGTGGGGTCCCCGGGGGGAGTGTGTCAGTATTTACAGGGGGTCCCGGGGAGTGTGTCAGTATTTACAGGGGGTCCCCGGGGAGTGTGTCAGTATTTACAGGGGGGTCCCCGGGGAGTGTGTCAGTATTTACAGGGGGGTCCCCGGGGGAGTGTGTCAGTATTTACAGGGGGGTCCCCGGGGAGTGTGTCAGTATTTACAGGGGGTCCCCGGGGGGAGTGTGTCAGTATTTACAGGGGGGTCCCCGGGGAGTGTGTCAGTATTTACAGGGGGTCCCCGGGGAGTGTGTCAGTATTTACAGGGGGGTCCCCGGGGGGAGTGTGTCAGTATTTACAGGGGGTCCCCGGGGGGAGTGTGTCAGTATTTACAGGGGGGTCCCCGGGGGGAGTGTGTCAGTATTTACAGGCGGGTCCCCGGGGGGAGTGTGTCAGTATTTACAGGGGGGTCCCCGGGGGAGTGTGTCAGTATTTACAGGGGGGTCCCCGGGGAGTGTGTCAGTATTTACAGGGGGGTCCCCGGGGAGTGTGTCAGTACTTACAGGGGGTCCCCGGGGGGAGTGTGTCAGTATTTACAGGGGGGTCCCCGGGGAGTGTGTCAGTACTTACAGGGGGTCCCCGGGGAGTGTGTCAGTATTTACAGGGGGGTCCCCGGGGGGAGTGTGTCAGTATTTACAGGGGGGTCCCCGGGGAGTGTGTCAGTACTTACAGGGGGGTCCCCGGGGAGTGTTTCAGTATTTACAGGGGGGTCCCGGGGAGTGTGTCAGTATTTACAGGGGGGTCCCCAGGGGGAGTGTGTCAGTATTTACAGGGGGGTCCCCGGGGGGAGTGTGTCAGTATTTACAGGGGGGGTCCCCAGGGGGAGTGTGTCAGTATTTACAGGGGGTCCCCGGGGAGTGTGTCAGTATTTACAGGGGGGTCCCCGGGGGGAGTGTGTCAGTATTTACAGGGGGGTCCCCGGGGGGAGTGTGTCAGTATTTACAGGGGGGTCCCCGGGGAGTGTGTCAGTACTTACAGGGGGGTCCCCGGGGAGTGTTTCAGTATTTACAGGGGGGTCCCGGGGAGTGTGTCAGTATTTACAGGGGGGTCCCCAGGGGGAGTGTGTCAGTATTTACAGGGGGTCCCCGGGGAGTGTGTCAGTATTTACAGGGGGTCCCCAGGGAGTGTGTCAGTATTTACAGGGGGGTCCCCGGGGAGTGTGTCAGTATTTACAGGGGGGTCCCCGGGGAGTGTGTCAGTATTTACAGGGGGTCCCCGGGGGGAGTGTGTCAGTATTTACAGGGGGGTCCCCGGGGGGAGTGTGTCAGTATTTACAGGGGGGACCCTGGGGAGTGTGTCAGTATTTACAAGGGGGACCCTGGGGAGTGTGTCAGTATTTACAGGGGGGTCCCCGGGGGAGTGTGTCAGTATTTACAAGGGGGACCCTGGGGAGTGTGTCAGTATTTACAGGGGGGTCCCCGGGGAGTGTGTCAGTATTTACAAGGGGGACCCTGTGGATTACACCATTGAAACCATCCCCATCCCCAGTTCCTCATATCAGCCCACACTGCTGGACCGTGCCACAGATGAATCCAATGATTACCCATGGGACTAATCGACCAGACGAGTCTTCACACTCCAGGCCTAAGCCTGTTTGTTTCCCTCAATGTGTCAACAGGATGGGTCGGAATGGTGGGGCAGTGTTATGCAATGCTTTAGGAATTGCCCGGGAGTTTGGGAGAGGGGGGGTGGGGGAGGGGTCTCCAAGCCTGGGAACAAACAGCCATCGCAGACGAGAGAAGTGCAACATCAAACTGTACAATCCCGCCCAAGGTCATCGGACCTTCCCATTGACCGCCCCTCGCCCGCTCCCATTCCCGTAGCCGGCAAGCGGGACAGTTCTGGCCCAGGGTCCGAATGAGCAATGCTAATTGCTCTGCCCAGCTAATCATCCCACCACAAGGTGGCACCACTCAGTCCCCACGGCACTACACAAGGGTACGTGGCAATAGCATGGGTTAACTGGGGGAACGGTCCCACCAGCAGTGTGAGTGACACATGTCCCGAGCCTAGACAGAGTTGGACAGAGACCTGTGTAGAAACAAGCACGGAGTCATAGAGAACCGTACAGCACAGGTTTGGCTCATCCAGTCTGCACTGACAATATCTACCACACAAACTACGCCATTTTCCAGCACTTATTCCTTATCCTTGAAAGTTCTGGTGTTTGAAGTGCCCACCCAAGAACTTGTTAAAGGTTGTAAGGTTTCCCGCACAGTGCATTCCAGATTCCCACCGTGAAAAACCTTTACCCAAATCCCCTCTGAAACTCGCCCTAAAGCTGTGCCCCCTCACAACTGGCCCCCCCTCAACCGAGGGGAACAGCCACTCCCTATTCCCCCTTGTCCATTAGCTTATATACCTCAATCGCTCCTCAGCCTTCTCTGCTCCAATCCAGGTCTATCCAGTTTCTCCCTATTAGCTCAAACGCTCCATCCCAGGCAGCGTCCTGGTGAATCTCCCCTCCAGCGCAATCACACCCTTCTGGTGACCAGAACTGCACACAGCGCTCCGGCTGTGGCCTCTGTACAATTCCAACAATATCTCTCGCTCTTATACTCTGTGCCACGACTGATAAAAGTGAGGCATATGTCTTCCTAACTGTCCTATTCACCTGCTCTGCTGCCTTTAGGGATCTGTGGACAATTACCCCAAGACTCACCAGTCCCTCTGCACTTCTGGGATACGAAAGATTGTTCTAGTTAAGGATCAAGAGCCTCAGGACATTCCTGGGAATCAATAGATTCCGATGGGCTGTCCAACATATTTTATGGCTCACCCATCTCTTACGTTTGAGCTTCTGGGGATCTTCCCTGAATGTCTGTATAAGCTGTGTATGTTTATTGATGTCTCCTTTTTACATCCACAGGTGATTCAGTCCGCCTTGCTGGCCAACGAGGGGCATACACGCGGTGGGTCGTACACGGGCTGCTCTTGGATGTTGCTTCGAGAGTTGCCCAGTGCTTCACGTCGTTAGCTCAAACTGGACCAACCGACAGGCCACACGACAGCTCAGTGACTATCACTGTTTGCTGTGCAGTTACAGGGACCCGGGTCGGATCTCCGACTTGGGTCGGTGTCTGTGTGGAGCTTGCACATTCTCCCCGTGCTTGCGTGGGTTTTCTCCGGTTTCCTCCCACGCCCCAAAAACGTGCTTTTAGGCTGATTGGTGTTGACAAATTGTCCCTAAATTAGACCTCCCTCAATCTGGCGCACATATAATTCTCTAAATTTGCACCTCTTTATTATGCTGCCTCACAAGTGTCAGGCACCCGGCTTCGATTCTCGGCTCGGGACACTGTCTGTAGGGAGTCTGCACCGTCTCCCCATGTCTGCGCTCCGGATTCCTCCCACAGTCCGAAAGACACGCCAGTTTGGATTGGCCCCTAGTGTCACGGGACCACTAGGGTTAACACATGGGGTTATGGGGATCGGGCCTGGGTGGGATTGTGGTCGGTACAGACTTGATGGGCTGAATAGCCTCCTTCTACACTGTAGGGATTCTATGATCCCCCCCACATTCTCAGCGATATCATTTATGTATATAACAAATAGGGGTCCCAGTACTGATCCTCGTGATACACCACTGCCTCTCGTCACTCAAACAGCCTCCACCCATTGTGCCCGATTACTAAGCCAGTTTCTGATCCTTCCCACCAATTTTCCATGAATTCCATGCGCTTCAACCTTCTCAATCAGTCTCCCACGTGGGACCTTGTCAAAGGCTTTGCGAAAATCCAGATAAACTACATCAACTGCACTTCCCTCATCCACACACACACACTTGATCACATTTTTGAAAATTTATGAGGCCTGGAGCTCCCTCTGACAAAACCACGCTGACTATTGTTGCAAAGTTGAGTTTATATAAGATGCAAAGAATGTAAAAAATGTTGGAGGGAAAAAAAACATTGCCATGTCCCTTTAAAAGCTACTTTTGGTTTCAGTGCTGACTTTAAAATGCAAAATACATACAGAGTCCCAGTCTGAAACATTTGTATCCACAGCCAGGCAACAGGGTTGCCTTGGTAACAGGCTTCAGGCATTTGAATTTTTTTTGAATTTGGCCCAATCAATATAAAGCAGGCATTCAGCTACCAAGAACTCATAAGATTAGAATTTGATGTTGTTGGCACCAGCAGCCAAATCCTATTGTAGGAAAAACTGATCGCTCACCACAGGTATAAAAGAGAGTGAAAGGGGGGAAAAACAGGAGAACTGCCACCTCTCAAGTCTTGAGAGGGAGAGAGCAGTGCTCCACTCTGCCAGCGTTATATATCTCTTAAGAGAACGCATCATCTAACCAGCGAAAGGGACCAAATTAGAAAAAGAACTCACAGACACAGAAATCAACGGAGAAACTCCAGTAGGTTCCAAAAGAGACAAAACCTGGTTGTATATTTTTTTTGAGAGTAACTAAATCCTATGATTATGTTTTTGGTTAATGAATGGGCTTTGTATTTATTTGAACAGCATTCCAGTAGAATTTTATTTTATTCGGTATGTTACTTGTGTAGTTAAAGCTCCCGGTTAAATGAATAAATTGTTGAGGGTTTATTTTAAAGTGGAGTGTCGGGTAATTCTGTTCTTTACCCATTAAACATTACTGGCGGG